>NC_032028.1:11020055-11053588 GCF_001865875.1 Lupinus angustifolius | reverse complement strand
AAATCGGAAATAAAATTTCAAGAATAAAACTCAACTAGAGTTTCATCTAATTCTTCACCGAAAATTCCCAGAAATTCATTTTCGAATATATAATTAATGAAAATATTAGTAAAATCTTATAATTCAAACTCGTAAAATTCGCGGTGTTACAGTATACCCAAACTCAAGGAATTGATTACATGGAAACCTTTTCTCCTGTTGTTAATATTAGCACAGTCAGGCTTTTACTTGTCTTAGCATCTATTCACAAATGGCATCTTAAACAATTAGATGTAAACAATGTTTTTCTACATAGAAACCTTAATGAAATGGTATTCATGACATCTCCTCCTGATCTTCACACCCCTGATCCCAAACTTGTATGCAAACTTGAGAAATCTTTGTATGGTCTCAAGCAAGCAAGTAGGCAATAACTCCCTAAACTATCTAATTTTCTGATCAAACATGGATATACCAAATGCAAGAGAGATCACTCTTTATTTGTTCATTGGAAATGTAATATTTATGTCACAATTGTCCTTGTTTATGTAGATGATATAATCCTATCAGGAAACAACATTAGTGATATAAACCATCTCAAACTTCTAGATCTCAGTTTTAAGATTAAAGACCTAGGAGATCTCAAATTCTTCCTTGGTTTTGAAATATCTCAAAATCGCAGTGGCATTACAATGAACTAGAGGAAGTATGCTTTAGAAATCCTCTCTAATGCAGGGCTACTTGGGTGCAAACCTTCAAGTACTCTTATGGCACAAGGCACTCACTTACATCAAGACATCAGTGGAGATTGTCCTGACCCTCATGCTTATAGAAGATGAGTTGGTAGACTTATATACTTGACAAATACTAGGCATGGTCTTACATTTTATGTTCACCAACTGGCTCAATTCATGGCTAAGCCTAGCAATATTCATCAGCAGACAGCCATCAAGATACTAAGATATATAAAAAATTCTCCTGATGTGGGCCTCTTTTTCCCTACTGGTAATAAAGTCCAACTGCATGCCTATAGTGATAGTGATTGGGCCTTTTGCCCAGACAAAAGGAGGTCAATCTCTGGATATTGCATTTATCTTGGCAAATCCTTGATTTCTTGGAAATCCAAGAAGTAGAAAATGGTTTCCAGAAGCAGTTGTGAAGCTGAATAGAGGATTATGGCCTTGACCTCTTGTGAGATCACTTGACTCACTTATTTCCTGGAAGATCTTCAACATTCTTACTCTAAAATTGCATTGTTATTTTGTGATAATCAATATGCTCTTCATATTTCATCTAACCCGGTGATTCATGAGAGAACTAAACATATTGAAATTGATTGTCACACAATTAGATAATAATATGTTATTGGCAAGATCAAACTAATGCATGTTCCTACTCATTTGCAGCTTGCAGATGCTCTAACTAAGGCTTTAGGACCAAGGGATTACTTATCTATCCATTCCAAGCTTGGGCTGCTAAATATCTACACCCCAGCTTGTGGGGGAGGGGGGTGTTAAACAATGAGCATAATCCTAACCAAGAAAGCAAGGACAAGGCTAAGACTAGCAAGGATAAGGCTACCCTGACCGCGGGAATAAATGTCCGGCAGCAAGGCCAGACCAGTTATGGGCAAGATGCATTGTTTGACAATTCTAAGTCAAATACTTTCAGCAACAACAACTTGTGCAGCAAGAAATAACCCTTTACTCATTCTTGATTTGCTTGTATTTAATCACATGTGCTATTGTATTTAATCACATGTATCTTTTACCTTTTGTTAGTTAGATTAGTTAAGTTGTTATTCTGTTTAGATTAGAGGAGTATAAAACTCCCTGGATTCATTGGTTTCAAGTATTGTATTCATTCATTATTCATTCAATAATATTCATAGTTAACTCAAGTTCTTTTATCATATTTTCCATTCTTTCACATTCATTTCACTTCATCATTTTTATGTTGCAAGAATCATTCTGGATTCTTATTCTTTTCTTCATCAAATATCTCTTTTTCTTATAGAGCGGAGGGTGTGGAAGCAGAAATCTGATTCCTCACAACAATCATCCTCAAATCCAGAAGAGGTTAACCAAACAACTTCAAAACATGCACATGAGAATATTGATTTATTATTGATCAAAAAATGAAAATGAGAGAAAGGGAGTTGAAACTGACCTTTGGAAAAAGAGAAGTTATAGAGTGGAACTGAAGAAAAAAGTGTTGCTGAGGAAGACAGGAATACATTGCTCACAGTGTAGTGTAATGTAATGTAATGTAATGTAATGTAATGTGGTAGGTTCACAAGTAAGAACTATGTTTGAGAAGTGCGAATAAACTGCTTAATCCTGGATGCAGGTGAAATCAATCAAATAATAATATCAAGATTTGAATTCATTTCTTTTATTTTAGAAATCACCTCTAGTACAATGTGTATTGCCATAATTATTGATACACTTTAGTTTTTTGTATTTAATTTATATTTATTTTTCATATCAATTACATTTTAGAAATTACAAAATTAAAGTTATCATTAGTCTCTAAAGAATAAATAGATACTTTGAAATATTAATAACATGTAAATTATGTTTTGATTGTACTGTAAGTCAACTCATGTTTCCACATATTACAATTGGGGTTAAATATCATGTTAATTCAGCATGTGAAAGGGGTGTCACTGAAATGCAATAGGTAATCTTGACTATTGAAATGATAAATACTGAAAATCATTATATCTCAATTAATAAATTCGTATTTGAGTCAAGTCTCTAAAATATAAGCCTCGGTTAAATCCATAACCCACTTAATTAGGGAATGGGGTGGATCCATCATCCATAAGTAATAGGTTGAAACAAGTATAATCAATCGTATAATTGAAGTTGCCAGGAGGTGTGAACTCTGAAAGAGATATTGTTGAAAAAATCCCACTTTTCTCTTCTTGGTCAGGATCCTCACTGTTATATAACTCGGCTCTCGGTTTTATATGGCAGTTGAGTTCTTTGCTTAAAGCACACGCACGGGGTCTAAAGCTCTATATGGAAATGGGCAGGGAAAATATTTTGGCAGAGGCACGACTGGATAAGAAGCTTTGGAGCCTAAACTTGGCATTTAACTTGTAATCGTCCTCTACTTAAAGAAGATTCACACCACCATCAAAAGTTGCATAAATTATTTTGAAATGGCTACTTAAGGAGGCATAGAAAAAGCTCAGCAAACAGTTTAGCTTTTGCAAATTTTTAACAGTTCAAATACCAGCACTAATCAAAACAATCTTCGACAAGTTGAGGCTGGGGGTTAGACTTTAGTATCTTATGATAAGAAAATCATTTATTTTGAAAGAAGTAATTGGCCACTACTTTAACCATTCGCAATAGTTTACTTGGAGTAATTTTATCACTGCTTTTCCTTCAGCCTTCTAGTATAGTATACCTGCCTTCATTGAAAAACTATAATTCACAATACAACCAAAACTTATAAACGGAAGCCTGAGCCTTTGGTGGCAGTTGCATAAACAAAGCCGAAAACTCAGCTTCAAAAAGGTATAAAACGATCTTAATGAATGTTTGGTCGAACTTTGTCTTGAGAAAACTGATCAAGCAGATAGCTTGTTTACTATAGCCAAAAACAAATTCTGGAATTCACCATGGTGTATATTATATAAGCTCTGATAAAAAGCCAAGAATCATAAAAGGTGAATTCATCATAAAGATAGACGATTCTGTCCAGGTAAACAAAATCACAATACAGAATTCAAGCTTTATAACAGACGTCCATGGTCAAAAAAATTTGGTCTGCACTTCTCTCTTTGATCTCTATCTCTATCTTTTAGAGGCCACTAGCCCCCATTTTCGACGAAAACACTTCTATCTATCCTACATTGTACAAAAAGGGCTCTGGCTGGTTGCTGCCATAAGACCCAGCCATAACCAACATACTCTAAAAAAGCCAATACGAAAAGGAAGACATAAAAAGCAAAGAATAGCAGCAATATTACATGGAGGAAAATACTTGAAAATTAAAAGATAACCAAAAATAGTTACAACAGATAAAGCATCACTCTATTGCCCGCTGCACTGTCTTCTCAAGCATTGAAGTTTTATTGAAGAGGGTGAGCTGCACCTCCCTGAGATGTTTGGATAACTAGGGGGAAAATTCAATTGTCAATGCATGATAATAATCTTAGAGAGCAAATAGAATGAGATTAAAAGCTATAACATAAATATGAATTCTATACACCAATTAGGAACTCAAGTCACCATAACCATGATCCTACTATCATAAATAATAATTATATACACCAATTATAAAAAGGCTGTTTATTCCTTCACAGTACCTGCACAATTACACATTATTACACACTAATGCAGTTAAGCCTTTCAATATGGAATCAAATTTTGGGTACCCCGGGAGAATATCTAAAACCAGCAAACCATTCAGGTCCAAGAAAGACTAAGAATCATAATGAAGCCTGTTTATTTGAGTCCTCTATAGTCCTACAAATGCAAGAAAATTTGATGTTTTTTATCTGTCTTTTGATCTGATCAATTGATTCATTTGGTTTTCAGCAAAAAGGCTCGTTAATATCTAATTCCCCTAGTTAACCAGTAAAAAGCAGGATTACCTGATCTTCACTCATCTTTCGAAAGCCTAATTTCTTCGTCCAAATTGACTCAGCATCCCCTGCTGCAGGAAGTACCAGCTTTTCTACATTGAGAGAAGACAGCAACCTCTCTATACAAGAGAATAGCACTTGAAAATAACCCTGAACCAAAAGTCACATGTTAATAAAAGATTATCCTTTCTAAACATACACCATATTTCAAAGATGTAAAAGGTGTGCACCTGGGCATCTAACAATCAATTTTTATTTTATTTTTGGGCCACACGAATTACAATGAAATGAATGAGTTACTCACTTTTCCTTGATATTCTCTACTTGTAGCTACCAGTGGAAGCTCGGCAACATTACAGCCAAAAATCCTAAGCAGACCAGCAGATACAACAACAGAACTGTGCAAGTATGATGCATGTTATGTCAATGCGACCAAATAACAGTTATAGAAAACAAGGAAAGCAACAAAAGCAACATACTTCACAATTAAAACAATGCAATACATCCCTCCAAATTCTTGGCCAGAAATATTTCTCCTGCACAAAATTTAAAAAATCATTATATTGCCACACAAAAATGTTGAACAAAAGTCATGAATACTTACGAAATCAGGCCAAGCACTGATTGAAACAGTCATTTACAATCCCTAAGGTTTGTAATACAATATAAACTCTGTTGTGAATAGAAGAAAATTTCAACTGAATTCCATGTGAAAATCTAATTCCCCCTAAACCTTGTTCTGGCACAAAGACAGCACAGGGGGGGGGTACTAAATATTTTTCCATTGACCAACGGTTGTGCAGGGGGAGGAGAATGGTATTATATTCATTCTAATTAAGTGAGCTTTTCAGTTTTTCTAGGTGGCACTCTACATTAAGTAACAGTAAGACATTGTTTTTTTGTGGTGGTGGTGGTGGTGGGGGGGTTAATAATATGACAGTTAATAATCCAAACTACCAAATATTATCACTTCATCACTTAGTTGGAAGCACAAGAATATAGAACGCAGTGGAGGCAAGGATCAACCATAGTCCACCTGCACTAAATAAATCATACTTACTTACCCATAGACCATAACAGGAATCAAGTCACGACCAGATAGTGCAACAATGGGATCAAAACACTCCTGCCAGAACATATTCCAAAGCATGAGAAAGAAGTGGTCAAAAGAAAGCATAGAATTTACAATTAACAATGAAAGACAATTTAAATACCACCAAAACCCAATGCACAATAATCAAATTCAATAAAGGTAGTAAAGAAAGAACTAGACCAATTTCAAAATGCATGACTGTGTAATTGATAGCAGTCAAAAAATATGAACACCTAAAACATGTCCACAACCTGCTAGAACAAGAGGAGCTCTTCTCCAAGTGCCCCAAAACTTAGTTGTATCCAGAGAAAGAATGTGCACCAGTGTCTTAACCAGCACGATAACCAATAAGTTATTTTTTTGAAAAAGATTTGATTTAGAAATCAATTCTCCTGTTTAAACTTATTCTAAAAATGGGATTTCATTTCTTACAAATCAATTTCCTAGTTTGGAACACATAACAAATGATTGAAATCGGTTTATATAAGTAAATAGTGATTGCTAATTTACTTTATTACCCTTTCTCAGTATAGGTCAAGTAACCACTAATAAGGAAAGAAAAGTCAATTCCATTATTCCAGCATTTGAAACGAAAAGTCACACAAATCCAACCAAATTAGAGTAGATTTCCAATTGCACACAACTACACCAACAACCAAAGCCTTTTCCCAGTAGATAGGATTGAGAGATATGAAGGTACTTTTCTGCCATTGCTTAGACAAATACATAAAATGAGAACACAATGGAAACAGTTTCCAATATCACAATGAAAAAATTATCATCCTGAAACATAGCTAGTAACCAAGTTATCAATTTGGCATTAATATTATAGTTTATAAGCTAATTTTTATATCTAATCTGTCACTTTCACAAATTTGAATTGTATACACAAACCAAATAATGTGAATCCCTTACAACTGTTCCATCAAGCTATACTAGGAGCAGCTGATAAAACTGGTGAAACATGAACAAATATGGAAACATATCAACCATGTATACCACAAAAAGTCAAGTATCCCAATTAATATATTAGAAACCATGAATACTCACTCGAAAAATTGCAGCAGCACGTGAAAGTAAAGGTAAATGCTCTGGATAACGACTCTTCCCACTTAAAATTCTCCACTGGATGCCATTCATGCCTTCATAGGAACATAATCCCCTCTCCTCATGCTTCTTGATTATTAGTTCTGACAAGGAAGTTGGTATAATGTCTGCCCCAGCAGAAACTGAATTCTGAAGAGCCACATATATTCGATTGCAGTCATCACAACAAAACCATTTATCCTTTGGCAGCTCCTGTGGTAAGATGTGACAATAGAGAATTAAAAACAATTACAAGAATCATAGTAAAAAAAGTATCATAATAACATTTGCTACCAGGTTCAGTGCTTACTTCCAACTCACATAGTCCTATGTCCCGCAAGCAACCAACATGATACTCCTTCTCACACTGTTTAACAACCAATAATTCACTTATTATAGCTTGAAAAAAGGAACAGTCAGTACAATATGTTTCATGAATAAAACCATACCTGGTCACAAATTATTACTGTCCGCTCATCAAATTTAGCAACACTGAAATCATGTTGCCTGTTGACCAATAAAAAAGAATTAACACAATAATGTAATTACAAAATAAGGCTTCATTGTTTGTTTTTCAAAAAACTGCAGTATCAATATGGTTGTTCCCTCACAGTTCCACCAAACTACGAGTGTCCTACCAACAGGTATAAGAATATGACAAATAATTAAAATGTTTAACTACAAAATAAGACTGACGAATAAGAAACCAAACTGATCTTTCACCAGCAGAAACCCCAAAATACAAATAGCTTCAGTTCCACATACATTTAAAAATAAAAAATAAAATAATGAAAATCTCAAGTTTCAAAATAAAATGGCTAATGGCTTATTACAAAAGAAAATTGTTAACCCTACCACTGCACTAAGCTTCATCTAGATGCATTGCTTTGACCTTCCTAGGATTATATACTACTGAACCACTAGATCTCATCCGCCAAAGATATCTTTATTACAAAAATTTATACATTTTAAAAGAAAAATGTTGCCGAAGAATCAGTTTAATACTAGAAAATAAAGTATCTCCAGGTGTAGGAGATAAGTTATCTTCTTCAGCCATTAAAATCATGACATGTGTCCTGTTTAATCATTTTCTACAAAAATATTTCTAAAAACTAAACAAAATAGTACACATGTCATACGCTTAGTGGCAGCAGGAGAAAAAATAATACTCTTAGTATACACTCATCAACCCTGTTGTGTCTAATCCCTAACATTTTCTGTATATATTAATACAATCAATCTATAGATATTAAAGACAGATCAGGTAGTTCATGCCCAAAACATGATGACTTAACCAACCAAAGACCGCTAGTCACATATACCAACCCCTATTGAAAGGTATTAAGAAAACTTCATTAAAATATTAAAAAGATATTGCATAGAAATCACATAATCCACTACCAAAATCTTATCTGAAAGTGAAATAGCACTTCCTTCCCCCTAAGTAAATGAAAGTGTTCTTCCTACAATTGTCATAATGTGGTTGTTTTGATAAATACTTAAAGCTGAATAAACCATATAACTTACCTGCAAACAATACATCCCCCCATTTCAAACTCTGGAGCTTTATCGACTTGTGTCAACCGTATCATGATTGGCCTCGCCATAGAAGATTCTCTTCCATTACCAACATTATCTCTACAGTTTAGACAATGCCAACTACTTTCTGGAGCACAATCAAAACCCAAGCAGGCTGCATTTGAAACATCAAATCACATAATATTCATTTATCCTGCCACCTTAACTGACAATTAGTTTCATTTTCCATTGAAAAAGGTAACTATGTAGCAGTATCTGCTACCATGGAAACCTAGGCCAGGTACTAAACAGAATAATGTAGTAAGGCGGAATATATGTTATCCAAGCTACACCTGGTATGCAACTGATGAATGTTATATAAAACACACTTTCTTACAACAATAGTTTTTAGGTAAGATGCTTATTCTGTGAATAGAGCTACTCATGCTAGCCCTTGGTAATTTAATGCTCAAGGTCAAACTTCTTTGTCTTGTCTCATATATTTGACTGGGTGAGGGTCCCATATCAAATATTAGGAGGATACAGGATCCTAATGTGCAACGCTTCGAGGCTTTCCCACGGCTTTATAAAATTTAATCTCTACATAAGCACCTATTTGTCAATATTACTCTATTTCTTCTAAACCCTCCTGGGATTTTCATTTATTCAGGAATTTTGCATAATAAAGATTTCAAAATTAGTGAGTTAGAGCATATTCTGGATTTTGCATTAATAAATTAATTAATATAATGGATAGACAAAATGAAAACAATATAATATTTGCGAATAATTAAAAGTATTGAAGGTAACTTTCCACCTGCATGAAAAGCCCTAGGACATCCATTGCAAAGAATCAGATCCCCTCCATCTCCACATATTGCACACATATCATCACTATCTCCTGTGGTAAGATTTTGACCACTTGCCAAGGAGAGAGCTATATCATGGAGTGTTAATCCATTGGAAGTATATATATGTCGGTAACTGCAACAAGACAAAAACATATTTCAGAACAAAGAAAAACAGACCAGTCTATTTAGTTGCTTTTAAAACACTCACGGTTGACGTCTAGCAGCCATTCCAGCATGGGCTTCAAACTGTGAAGGGCTTATCTGTTTAAAAATGAATATAAATAGTAAATTTTACCATAAATTAAGTAAAAATAAATATTGTTTTGTGCCCATAGGTATATAATCATACCTCTAAGTCACAACAACCACAGACTATACCATTCCCCTGTTTGTAACCTCCAAGTAATTTCTGAAACGCATATCAGAGTCATAAATTGAAAGGAATATAAATCCAGTGCATATCAACCCATCAACACAATATAAAAAAGGAAAAATAGACACCTGTCCCTTGACATAATAAGCCAAATCAGCACCATCTGGGAGTCCATTTGGCATAAAAAGTAACTTGTGTAAATCATTGTCCCTGATAAAAGCAAAAATTCAAAATCAAGCTACATTGCTACAATAGATAATGCAATTCCCATGGGGCTAGAGAAAACAAACACAGAACAAGCATCCTCAATTAAAAAACAAAACGAAAATACCTTCTCTTAGTGCAGCCATCCACATTTCTCTTCAGTACGCCTGGGCCGGAGCTTCTGCATGAGAAGGAGTATTGTGAGCATAAAGATGGAAAGCTTTACAATTTAGTTGAAAAGATAACCATATACATATGCAGATTTCTCAGGCACATGTTCAATAATTTTATCAGGTGTGAGTAATTAGACCGAGAGAGAGAGAGAGAGAGAGAGAGAACAAACTTCTTCACTGCATGTTTCCACCCATCAGCAGTCTGCTGCACATACATTTGCTGCTCAAAATGACTTGGAACATGCAAAGAAGACAAATGGCACACACTTTCTACAGATTGACTGGAACAGAAAAAATTAATTAGGCATTTCTCATCAGTTTTTATATCTTTTAAAAGATGGGCCAACTCTTGTTGACACAATGACCATAAATTTGAAACTATTAGCATTTGACAGACATATAAAGTATAAATTACATCATATCTAGAATTTGCTTTATAAAAAAGATGCAAAAATGAAGTATAAATTACTTATGAATAACACCACAGCAAATCTCTACTAAAAATTGAACTACTTTCCTTTATCAAAACCATAAATAGTAAATTTTACCATAAATTAAGTAAAAATAAATATTGTTTTGTGCCCATAGGTATATAATCATACCTCTAAGTCACAACAACCACAGACTATACCATTCCCCTGTTTGTAACCTCCAAGTAATTTCTGAAACGCATATCAGAGTCATAAATTGAAAGGAATATAAATCCAGTGCATATCAACCCATCAACACAATATAAAAAAGGAAAAATAGACACCTGTCCCTTGACATAATAAGCCAAATCAGCACCATCTGGGAGTCCATTTGGCATAAAAAGTAACTTGTGTAAATCATTGTCCCTGATAAAAGCAAAAATTCAAAATCAAGCTACATTGCTACAATAGATAATGCAATTCCCATGGGGCTAGAGAAAACAAACACAGAACAAGCATCCTCAATTAAAAAACAAAACGAAAATACCTTCTCTTAGTGCAGCCATCCACATTTCTCTTCAGTACGCCTGGGCCGGAGCTTCTGCATGAGAAGGAGTATTGTGAGCATAAAGATGGAAAGCTTTACAATTTAGTTGAAAAGATAACCATATACATATGCAGATTTCTCAGGCACATGTTCAATAATTTTATCAGGTGTGAGTAATTAGACCGAGAGAGAGAGAGAGAGAGAGAGAGAACAAACTTCTTCACTGCATGTTTCCACCCATCAGCAGTCTGCTGCACATACATTTGCTGCTCAAAATGACTTGGAACATGCAAAGAAGACAAATGGCACACACTTTCTACAGATTGACTGGAACAGAAAAAATTAATTAGGCATTTCTCATCAGTTTTTATATCTTTTAAAAGATGGGCCAACTCTTGTTGACACAATGACCATAAATTTGAAACTATTAGCATTTGACAGACATATAAAGTATAAATTACATCATATCTAGAATTTGCTTTATAAAAAAGATGCAAAAATGAAGTATAAATTACTTATGAATAACACCACAGCAAAACTCTACTAAAAATTGAACTACTTTCCTTTAACAAAACCCATAAGTGCAGAATTATGAACTATGAGAATATGTTCCATTCAACAGAAACCAAAAACCAAATCCTGAAAGCTCTGGCTTGCTAAATACATCAGGACTAATTAACTAAACAAAATATTTTATTCTTAAGTAGCCATTAGTAAGGCTTTATTCTCAATTGAAAAGATAGGCAATATCCAAATGACCAAACAAGCTTAAAAATTGAAAACATTGAAAATACAACTGCATCCAAAAGCAGCATCAGAAGCTTAAGTAAAAAAGAGGGTGGACTGCATTATCAACCAAATAACATCACCAAAAACAAATGCAGAAAATTTTGCTTCTTTTTTTAGGTTTACTTTTGACTTACCTTATGCGTTTATGAGGCATTCCAGTATGATTTGTGCTATTCTCTTTATAAGTTTTAACCCTCCCGTCGCTTTGTAGAAGGCTTTCTGCAGAATCCATGAAGGGAAAAAATTAAGAACTATCTAGACCAACAAAAGCAATAGAAATACCTCTTACTATTTACTAAGAAAAATCTGCATCCATATGTTCAATGTTTTTACTTGGATGCTTTGTAACGATAATATTCTAATATGGGATAAGGTCATGGTAGTTAAAATCGAGATTCTACTTAGGATGGGAAGAGGAGTCAAAAATCGTAAACGTAGGATCAGATCGTAACACGACTCGTAAGATCCTACTTATCAATATATATGCACATAATTTCATATATATGTATATACATTACTAATTTACAAGAAAGATTTTAAATAGATAAATAGTATCCAACATAGAGGATATAAAAAGTTTCACTTGTTTCAGTATTATTTTTCTTCTAGATAATTATATGTTTAACTATAGTTAATATGGTCCATTCAATAGTTTAGATATTAAATACTTTTATATTAAAAAAATACTTAGTTCATAAAATAAATAAAAAAGGATTAGATTTATAAACAAAAGGACCTCCTTACTGTAGCAAAAAAATCAGGCGTCCTTACTATACCAAAAAAGAAAAGACCTCCTTAAACAAACAAATATAAGTGGGCCTGACCCGGTCCGTTATTTTAAACAATTTGATCAAACCCTAATAGTCTCCATGAGTCGTCTCCTTCATGTTGCAACAGAACAGAATGCATAGAAAATAAAAAAACAAAGATACAGTAAACAAAGAGAAGTGGAAAGTGGAGATAGAGAGAGAACATAGAAGAGAGAAAGGAAAGCTGGACCGGTAGAGGAGTTGAGAAAACAGAGGAGAAAGGAGCACTACATGTGTTTAGGGTTTTATCAACCTAGGTCACAAACCAAAACGGGGCTGAAGATGGAATCGGAAGGCTCGTCAATTTCATCGATCCTAGGCTCCAACACGACAATTTCACCCGACTCTACAGAGGTCAAGCACGAGCTAGATCGAGCATGGGATAGCTCTTGAAGATCGTAAACCCGTGCAATCCACGAGTGGGGTCGCGTTTTTAACTACTATGGACAAGGTAAGACTATACCATGGCTGTGGGTAAACTATATCAAAATGGAGGAAGAAAATAATACTTTAAGATTCATTTTTTGTCTCTGCCACCTAAGGATGAATTAATGAAATACAGCAACAAGTGTGGCAAAATGCCTCCAACACAGGTTAAAGGTCAAGCTGTACATCTTTGTACATGAGTGAACAAAGATCTCCAAGAATCCAGGATAAACTGTAATACATTAATATTTCCATAAACCCCCAGTATAGTTACTATCACAGAATGTGGACCGTTGAGAATATAGAACTCCCTGGAAGTAGCAGAAATAAAAATGATGAAGCAGATGGCCAATTAACTCTTCTTTATCTTCAAATTAAAAGATATAAAAAACTGAAGTCTAAGGTCATAGCAGATTAGCAGGTTCAAGTGATGATGGGGATGAGTGGGCAATACGAGGAAGATCAAAGATGAAGTTGATGAAAACATTGGAGAAAAGCACAACACAAGATAAAAAGGAAAACTGATAGAGAATGCCTACAGAGAACAATAACTGCCTCTGATTTAGTATTTGGATAGCTTAACACAAGTTTCCCATCAAAAGCTCATGCATTTATCCCAGCATCATGCTTTCTTTTACAAGACATTTGATTGAACCCTTAACCTTTAGGCTCCCACAAAACCCAGTTATAAACCAGAGAAATAGGAATTACCTTTCCAAGCCTGGAAGCACTCCTCATTGACAGATGAACCAGCTACACTCTTTATAACCTCATCTAATATGTTGAGTGGAGCAATTTTTATTTCCTGTATAATGCTGTATATTGGCTTTCCATTCTCTAGGTATATATGATTGTTAGGATGTCTAGTCTTGGCACCAGCATGCTGCTCAAACTCATATGCACTAAGCACCTAAGAAGATAACAAATTTAGCTATCTTGCAAATACAGAGCGAGAACTTGAATAATAACAACAAGTAACCTGCATATCTTACTCTGGAGTAATTGCACAGCGAACAGCTACACAAGTATCCACCACCACCAATAATCCCACGTAGCTCAACCTGACAACTTCAAAACATAAGAACAAACCCAGCAGTATATAAAAACAAGGTAAATGGATGTGTGCTTTACCTTCATGGGGTTGTACATATATTTAACTATAGCTCCATCAAGGATACCAGTTGATAACAGTTTTTTAACATTCGTAGGGTAGTAGTTGGGGACAACCTTCTTCGACATTTTCAATTCCATATTGCGAGCAGCATAAAAGTCCATATCTCCGGTTCCAACATGTCCCATTCCACATGAGCTTTCATACAACTCACTATTATGATCCATATCAGCCTTAGCCAAATATTCTTCATCATAGTCCTCTTTCTTCTTACTGAACTTAAAAGTAATCTTCCTAACCCCAGAAGAACTAGCATGCTTAGGTATTTCCATCACAACACACGACATCGCTGCGGCGCTGCTTGTGTCCTTATTATCATTCTGAGATGTATTACTGTTTTTGTTCTTTTTCGGATCATCCGTACTCAATGTCTCATCAGAAGTACTTGAGTTCTCCAAGCAAGTAGAAGTCAATTCCCCACACTCAACAATATTCGCCGACTCACTTGGTTGGCTACTGATATCATGAAAGGTGGTTAACCCATTCTCTGCTGCAGAAGTGTTAGGGTTCGTAACCTCGGAGCAAACTTCGTCGTTGGAAGCCTCTTTAACTTGTTTCTTATTCGGAGATTGGTCAGGCTCAGTATTATTATCAATTGTATCAGCAATGCATTGGTTGTAATCACGCTTCAGTTCCATTCGTGATTCCTCCTTGTTGTTTTCATTCTTTCCATTTTCTAATGCTTGCTTACAAACCACTTCTTCTCCCATCAAAATCAAAGAGCAATGCTTCCTAGATAATCCAAATTCAGAAACTACTACCAAAAAGAGCAACACTGCCGTGCATTCACAAAGAAAATGGCAGCGGAATTTGAATTTTCCTTCTACCAAACTTTTCTTCCTGAGCATAAAATTTCAAAATTAGAAACAACAACAAAAGTACAGAATGCAATCAACAATAAACGAAACAATTCACAGCTATGCACAGTGTAAAGTACTAAAATAGAAACAAAAACAGCAACAAAAGAAGTCCCGATACGAACGCTTGAATCAACAATAACCGCTTAACCTTTAAATTAAATGCAATCAAACAAAACACAAAAAGAATAACAATAACAAACCTACCTCAAACAATAAACCAAAAAAAAAACCTTGAAAAAAACAGTTTCCAAATCGAAAGAATGTACAATCAATAAAATTCATGAAAATAAACTCCAACCGGTAACAGATCTGAGATTGATGAAGAGGAGTGAAGTTATTACAATAGAGAGAAAGTGGAATTGCGAGTATTAGGGTTTGGTTTGAGAAAGAGAGAAAATAAGCGAAAGGCGAAGGCGAAAACGAACTGAAGCGAAAAGTTTGGTTCGCGGTTGAGATTTCAACTTTTTGAAGGCCACAGAGAAAGAGAGTTAAGAAGAAGAAGAACCGATGAGTTTCTAAAAAGTAACTGTCCTTAAAAAATATATAAAAAAAAAAAGGAAGAAAAGAAAATAGGAGTGATGTCACAAATCACGATCTTTTGTAAGGGACGATAAGACAAATGGATAGAGGAGGTGGGACCCGGTGAGAGTTTAGGGCTTAGGCCTGTTATGTTGGGTATATGTGGCATGACTAGGTTCTAATGCAGCCACACTAAGCCGTTTTTTCGTGAAGTGCCGTCATTAACATGTGTGTGACAAAATTTTATTGCTAAGGAGTTAATATATTTTAGATTGTGTGTTTTCTTTTTCAATAAGAATAAGAATTGTTGATTGTCTCTTTTAATATGTTATTGGCTTGTACTTTCAACCTGTGTCATTGCGTGTTCCTTTCAACTTGAGTTGTTGGCTGCCTCTTCTAACTTGTGTTATTTTTCCGTTTATATTTTTATGATTACAAGTGGAATAGATTTTCGAGATGTTTTTTCTTATGTATTTTAAGTTTGCACTCCACATTTTTTATGGAAAATCCATACTGCACATGAGACAAGATATATCTTGAAATATTTGGTTCAATTTGAAAGAAAAAAATCTGACAAGTATGTCTCATTATAAAACATGTGTGCTAATATCTTACCTCTGTTAGTATTGAAAAAATATAAAAAAAACACAACAAAACAATGAAAGATATAAATTTCATCTTCTTGTATACTCTGACTTATATCCAAACTTTGTGAAAACACACATGAAAGTTATAAGCTACGTATATTTCAAGCATTTTACATTTCATTTTGTCCCATAATTTTCAGTATTTCAGAAATAGGGATAAGGAAGCAGATAGATATTGTTTTAATGTCAAGCAATGCAACATTTCTTAGAATGTATCATGTCTGTTGTTGTTGTGTTGACAAGTTGATCTATAACCTACCACAAAAGAAACTAGAAGTCTGTGTATGAATTTTTTCCATACTTTCTACCTACTAAAGGGATTGGAAGATTCTAACTATCTTACACTTGTTATTAGAGAAATGTCCACCAACAATTAATTATTAAGAAAAAATGTACTGGTATATGAATTTTATATAATCATCATTTATCATTCATATTTAATCATCATGAGTTCTTTAAAAAAATTAATACAAATGAGTAGAGAATAATATATTAATTGTATATAAATTTTTAAATGAACCATACATACGTACATATTACACTATTAATTATTTGCATCATATAGTCATTACCACACCAGTTTACAGTAGCAAGGTTCAAAGAGGAGATCAACTTACTCTATGAGTAAGTTAAGAAAAACCTATACCATATTATATTTTATGAAATTTTAATAGTTTGTGTGATTTAAATAAATCACTATTATAAACTATTAGATTTTCACATAACAATTTTTTTGTAACTTGTAAATACATGTGCAAGGTATAATAATGAATAATAATCATATTGTCAAACTAGGTCAGTATTCTCAACCTTTACCAATGAATTAGTCAATGTTAGTTCACATACATGGATGAAAAATAGCAAATCAAGTACCATATCACATAAGGTCGCCTAGTTTTTGCTACTATGCATATATGGGTATAAACTAAAGTTAAATAAAGATTATTATTGCTAATTCTTACCTTCCAAATTACAAGGTAATGAAGTTTAACACACGCACGTTTGATAATCTATATGCACATACACTACTACAACAAGAAAGGAGAAGCATAATAATTATCAATAAAAAATATCTAAATGAAAAAGAAAATGTGCAAGTTATGCAATTGATTCTTTACTATCTATTCAGTATATAAAAATCACACCAACAAATTATCTATGTCAGATATTAAGTCTGGCCTTGATGCATGTTTGATCCTATAAAACACTAACTAAAAAAATCCAATATTCAAAAATCATTAAGATTTAAAGAATTAACATTGGTATAAGCATGATAATAATTGTAATTGGTTACTTGATAACATTATAATATTAAAGCATCATAAAAATCATTGTGTATAATCACATAGAATCAGCTTTTGTACCCTAAAATATATATAATCAACTCAAAAAATTAGTTAAAGAAAGTAAAATTGCAATATGTTTTGGGAATCTTACCAAAATGCCACCAATAAAAATTGAAGAGATAGGTTTCGTGAATCGTCTTCAAAATATTTTACAACTTTCTGATCTGATGAAAAGAGGGAGATCAATTCACTTAGTATGGTGCAGATTTTAATGACAAGTATGAATTGTACTAACTAGAATGATAATCGAGTTATCAAGTAGGTTTTGTTGCTGAGAAAGAACGAGAGATTTCGAATAAGAGATGCGCATGCGTGAATTAGATTCAGATGTAAATGAAATAATTGTGGGCTGGGCCCACTATAGCCTAGGCCATAACTCATAAGATTATAAGGTTGTGGGTTTGGGTAAGAATGAGAGGGCTTAGTGTTATGGGCAATCAATATGCCAAAAGGAGGTGTATTGTGGGATTAAGCCCATTATGATAACTCTGCCTATGTTAGGAAATTACATTCCCAAGAATCATGATAATGAGAAGCCTATCATTAATTTATCAACTATTCATATTTTATCATCATTAATTTTTAAAAAATATAAATAATTTATATTGTATATAAATTTATATACTGATACTACATATGTATTATACTCTTATTTATTCCTTGTGAATCTAACTCTAAAATAATATATATATATATATATATATATATGGGAGTGATCTACTTACTCCATTTAAACTTACTCTTCATCCTAAATATCAATTTTAGGGAAATCCAATGGTTTGAATTAATGAAAAGATCTAAACTATTAGATGTATGTAAAATTGATGTACATAAAATTGATGCAGAGGATGATGAGTTGAAGTAAGTAGATTCTCACTTATATTTATATTTATATTTATATTTATATTTGTATATATATATAGTTAATATTTACTTGTCCCTACCTTGCAATTAACAGTCTATTAAATACATGCAAATCCCTTTATAAATTGAAGAAAAAAAAACACCATGAGAGTATAGGGAGGGCCCAAGATGAAGGCTACTTTTAAAAGAAAACCAGTCCCATGAAGGCATGAACACACGTGAAAGCATAGACAGTCCAATAATAAAGATAAATATTTCTTACAAATCAAAACTGAATTATTATGTGGATCAAACAAACAATTGAATACTGAGAATGGATATAGAGAACAAAATAATATAAAGAACTTGTTAACAATGTGAAATTTGACATCATTGTGTTTGATCACAACATTTTGTTCTTTGAAAATAACACTAGTTGTAGTAATGTAACAATACAAGGGACTGAGATCACCTATATCTGTCCAATTTTCTTATTTCAATCTAATAAAAAAGTAACACTTAATTATAAAAATATAAAATAACATATTTATATTATTTAGAGAGTATTTATTAGCTAAGAATATGAGAATACACTTCTTTTAAGACAAATGATCCGCATTCATAATAGAATATAACTTCAACTCTAATGACTAACTCACTTATAACCATATAAGCTCTAATAAGATGGTATTAACCAAAAACTAAAATATATGATGGTTTTAAAAAATCCAATGAATACACTTTTAGTTTTTCAAAATTGAGAATCAAAATAAAATTTTCTCTCTAAAATGATAATGACTTAATATTTTAATATTTCACCATTTACCCATCAAATGATGCTTTTAAAAAAATCCCAAGCTTATGAAAAAGACATGTATGGTTTTGTGGTGTCGTGGTGAGCAGTGAGTGAAGACATGCATATTAATTAAAGGAATATAATATTAGTTGCGTTGTATTGACGCAGTTAAGAAGACCCAAATAAGTGGTCCTTGTTAATTTAACTTTCCTCTTTTATGCTTTACAGGGAATATATCTTAATTTCCCACACGGCCACACGTAAATATCAAATTGCCAATTGTCAACCACCAACAAATCTATGTCTTCACTCTTTTAATTTTATTATAGTTTAAAATTTTCTATTCAAACAAAAAATGATATATTATCATACAAATCTTATTCCTTAGTATATTTTTTGGTACATTAGAAATATAACAAATTCTGCTATGTAGCATATGCTATAAAGCAATATTTTATTTATTAATAAAATAATTTTATAGGAAAATATATTATTTTTGGAAACTAAAATGTAGATAAAATTTAATAAAAAATATAATGTCTATAATAAATATTATTAAAATAATTTTTGAACAACTTTTTCTATGAGTGTTTGGTTATTTAGTATTTTAAAAAGTTTGATTTCTATGATCTATGAATATAGGAGGACAACCACTAAAACTAAACTTTGAAAACATTATTATGAGCTTCACTTAAAAGTATCTTACACCCAAAATTAAAATAAAAAACTAATTAAAATGTTTAGGTATAAAATAAAAACATAACAAAACCTTTCAACAACTTTTTATATATTCTAAAATATTTTTTCAATAGTATTTTGAGTAAAGCAATTTAGTTTATAAAATTGACAACTTGATTCCCCAATTGTAAAAACATCAATTTATTTCCCCAAAAATTGAATGTTATATAATATGGGGTATTAAATTTGGAAACAAAATAACAACATCCGTTTAATGAAAAAAAATATTAAAATTAATATTCAGCAGAAGTAGAAAATCGCAAGCCATATGCGCCCCACACTGTTTATCATGTAAGAATGTGGAATATAGCATGGTTAATCTACTCATTCATGATTCCATTTTTGTATAACCAAAAATATATTTCCCATAAATAATAAGACGATGATGTAATGATATAACATCTTATTAAATTTTTAAGGTCGAGTATTTAATTTTTGGAAGTGATACTTATTAGGAGTGACAGTTACGTACACAAAAATAAATAATTCTTTACTCAAAAAGGTAAAAAATAGTCTTGGTAGTACTAACAAAAAAAATATACAATATTTCGTTTACTCCCTTGTTATTAAAAAATGAATAACTTAAAATGTCTCATAAAACATTAAAGATGAATCTGATTACTCATTTTAACATTTTATATAAACGTACTATTTTGACTAATATTTATAAAGTTTCGAGTATCAATTTAAGAGATAAAAGTGTATACATTAATAATATAATTTTTTATATATTATTAGTCTATCATTCATAAATTACTTTTAATTATAAAAAAATAATAGATAATATATTGATTGTAGATAAATTTTTACATGTTATTGTATAGATTTTATAGTTTTAGTTTAATTATTTTACATTTTGAGGGATGATTGATATTGCTAAGTTAATTGTGTTTTAAAGTTACATCTTCACTAACGCCCGTTCCCTTCGTTTTGCCACCATATAAATTCAATTTCAGGGAAAATACAATTCATTATTATTTCCTTCCTTCCTTCTTCCCCTCCCTAAGGCCTATATCTCCTCCCTCACCACCAAAAATGGTTAGTTACTTCTCCACTCTTCTTCCTTCTCCTTTATTTTTTAATATTTCATATTATTATTATTAATTTTTTTTTATAATTTTCCGCTGTTTTTTGTTAACCGGAAATTCTCACTGAACTGAAGTTCTCAACGAATTCCAACGAGATATTTCAATTTCTCTTCAAAATCTCGCCACATTTTGGCGGCGATATTTTGATCGTCATGTTTTTCATCAATTGCTGATTCTGTTATTGTTGAGTTTGAGTTTGATTCGTGGTCGATCGAATCACTCGATCTGATCATTAACACTGAAGAAGGATTGTTCATGAGTTTTATTTTTCGCAAATTGTTTATTCGTGTGCCTTGATTATAGATCTGATTTTGATTTCAATTTCAGTGTTTAATCTAGTACTATATCACATTGTAGTGTAGGGATTAGTGAAACTGCTTATCTGGCTTACTGGAAATTCTACTGATATGATATTTTACATTTGGAACCAGAAATTGTAATCACTTTGTCCAATTTCATTTTAACAATATTTCGTTGAGGATTGTGATAGTGTTGCTCTGAAAGGTTGTTTGATCTTTGGAGCATTTTCTGCTCTAAATTACACAGATCAATTTTTCAGTGCTATCATTCATCACATATTTGTTGATAAACATGATTTATGATAGAACATTATTGTGTCATTCGATCTATGTAGCCGAGCCCACCACTAGGATTAAGGCTTGCTTGTGGTTATCATTTGTCACATACTTACTAGCTCTTTCTGTGTGTTTATTCCTTTAAGCAGGTTAGAGCTAGAAGTTTTTTTATCGAGATGGAACAAAAAAAAATACTTTAAGGGTTAGGTCAAAGAATTTCTAATGTTTTGTTTGAGATAAAAAAATATGCACTAGAAAAGCTTGACTCATAATTCATAAGAATTATGAGCTGTCATATTGTATTAAAAACTACCCTTTACCTATCCTTAAGCTGCCAAATTTATCACTTTTCTGTTTTTCACTTGAACAACAAATTGAATTGTGAAAACAAATTTTCTTTTTCTATGTATAATCGCACGGGCTTGCTGCTTTAAATGGATGCATTGAAAATTAGTAGACTAAACCTAGTGAGATAAAGTTTGGTTGTTGTTAATGCTATAACCACATTAACTTGCTTATCTGTATGTTTGTAGCATTGTGAGTGTGTACAAACTACAAAGACGTTTCCTTGTGTTAACTTTCAACTAAATTTTCATGTAAGTACTGTGTGTGAAACTCTACAGGCAAATGCAGCATCAGGTATGGCTGTCCATGATGACTGCAAGTTAAAGTTTTTGGAGCTCAAAGCAAAAAGGACATATCGCTTTATCGTTTATAAGATTGAGGAGAAGCAGAAGCAAGTTGTTGTGGAGAAGCTTGGTGAGCCTGCAAATAGCTATGAAGATTTCACTGCCAGTCTTCCTGCTGATGAATGCCGATATGCTGTTTACGATTTTGATTTTGTCACTGAAGAGCATTGCCAGAAAAGCAGAATTTTCTTCATTGCATGGTAATGTTAAGTTTTAGCTTCTTGTCCTAACACAGCATTTGTGAACTTTTAGGTTTTAGAGTGCTACCCATGTTCATTAAAATCTAAGTTTGTTGTTTTTGTTTGAAGGTCCCCGGATACAGCTAGGGTTAGGAGCAAGATGATTTATGCTAGCTCGAAAGACAGATTCAAGAGGGAGCTTGATGGAATTCAAATCGAGTTGCAAGCAACTGATCCTACTGAGATGGATCTAGATGTGTTCAGAAGTCGTGCCAATTAAATATCTGTGGTTATGAGTATCTGGAGCTGTGATGGGTAGCTCCCTTAGTTACTTGTATGGAAATGTCTGTAGCTTATGGTATGGTCAACTTGGTTCATTATGGACTCAATTTCCAAGTTTTGACCTGAAGTCTATTGCTCCTTCAACAAGGTTCTCTTGATACTGTGTATCATGTGGTTTGTGATGTATCAGTTTGTGTGGTGGCATTTTAATCCTATGCCTGCTAGTTAATTTTGTTACTGTTTTCTCTGTGGTCGGACAAAAAACTTGGATCAGCTGTTGATTTAATATTGGCCTTGCCATTTTACTAATGGCTTGTGAGTTATGACTTCAATTGGCTTAAAACCTGATACAATTTCTTGAAAAATGGTGCGTGGAGTTAAATCTAGAGTAAATTCCCATTTCAATGCACATGTTTTTTTGACTGCACTAGTTTCGTTTCTCAAAGATTTAAAAACTTAAAATAGTCCATAAAAATTTCAAATGTGAGTCAATAGTCTGTAACACGTATTGTAAAACATGTTAAAAAGAGTAATTTGACTGCCATTTAAAAATTTTGGGGACTATTTTGAATTTTTGAGAGATCAAACTGGCAAGGTAAAAAAAATAAGGGACTAAAATGAATATTTACTTTTAAATATATTATAAACTATGCTAACTCCTCTTCTTCCCTTTCTCTTGGTAATTGGAATTTTAAATAGTAGTGAATACTTGAGCATTTTCTTGTCATGCATGCTTATATTTGTACTACAAAAAAAGAGCATGTTTCTGTTTTATAGGGTTGGATGGATTGAAAGTATATACATGCAGCAGTGCATGATTGAAATATGCTTATATATGATTTTAGTCCTTGCCTTTTTTAAATTCCTTCCCTATTTACATTTATGTTGGCGCATCAGTTAGATTTAGTTGTTAGGGAGTGACTAAACAATTTTTATATAAAAATTGGAGAATAATAAATATGAATTATATGAGAAAATATTATGATGTTGTTTGATCTATGTCGCTAAACATAAGATAAAAACTTGATTATTGTTGTTGTAATAAATTTAGGTTATATAAACAAACATGAATGTTTAAGATTAAAAGTTAGTTAATGATTAAAAGATCAATTAAAAATTTCATGTGCATTTATTTTTTAATATTGATCATTCAAATAATAACAAATGCTATATAGTAATTATTTCACAATAGCAATTATTTTCACTTGAATCATATTATAACTTATATAGATAGGTGGAGACCTATTGTTTATTGTCTACTCAACGACCTTGAAATTAAAAAAATATGTTATTGAACCTGAACTTTAACATCTTCCTGGGTGAAAATCCTCTACAAGCTGGTGATAACCAGAAAAGATGGAGGTTGGTCAACATCACGAATGATTGTGGCAGTTTTTATAGTTGACTGTATGATCCAAGATGTCTGAGCTGGAGATTTCAAGCGTTTTGCTGTGTTTACAGGTTTTGTGAAGTTAGCTTGGTGATGCTTTGGTTGGATTCAATGATACCAGGACGGTGGGAGCACATCTGCTGTCCCACAAAGAGTGTCACTCCTTGTGATTGGTTGAAAAAATATATTTAAATTAAATTTTTAATAATTAATTATTTTTCTGACCAATCACAAGTAGTGGCACATCAAGTGATACACTATTATGGGATAGCAAATGTGCTCCCCAGGACGGTATGGTCAGACAACTAACCTACATCACAAACTGCATTCGTTCCCACTTTTAATTGAACATGAATTTGGAAGTAAACTATTTACTTTAATCGGTTAAAATTTATGTGGGATCTCTTCTGATTTAATGGCAGGTTAAATTGCTTGGTGACAACGAACTTTGATAAAAAATATTTATGTACAATGAGATGCACTTTTCATACAGTCATGACATATTTGTTTCACAATATCCAGCATGACATATTTCAGGTGGCAGAATCAAAATATTTATGTACAATGAGATGGACTTATTATACAGATGGTAAAAACTAAGTGGAATTGAGATAATATTTGTTAAAGTATGATTGTGCAGCATTATTCAATCCATTTATCCCAATCTGCTTTGTGGTGATTAAGTTCAGTAGTGATAAAATTTGATCTTTAAGTTACTTGGCTAGCCAATTTGGACAAACATAGTCTAAAAGTTACTTGTTAGTTAGCTTGATATGCACATCAACATCATTTAGTTGTTAAATGCTATCAGTCAAAGGAAGAGAAAAGAGGAAAAGAAAATAATTAACATCTATAGCAAGATTAAGTTCCCCTCTATAACAGAATGATAGTTCCTCTGGCAGCTCATGAGTCATGATGTTACTTCATAATCTCAAATTAATGAAGGGAAAGGGAAAATAAGCAAAAAATAATAAGTCTAATACAAAACTGCTACTCATAAAAATAATTGAAAACTCTGGAATCTGGATTCTTATCCAGTATTTCCAAGTCAAACACTACTGCTACTCATCTTGGCACAGAAAAAATAAAATTTAAGTGAAAGACTCATTTCTTATATTTTAAATTAATTAAGAAACAATCACATGATTGTTAGCTACATGTTACATGGTTCACATTTTTGCCTAGAAACCAGAAACAACAAAGGTGGAGATGAGGTACTCGGCAATGAGGCAAGCCAGAAGAAAACCCCTAGTGCTAAAATGTATTGTGACTTCAAGTCTGTAACATAGACTTATGTCCTGAATTTTGAGCTTCCTCATACTCTTCAACACCTTTATGCAACAAGACCTTTTCCACTGTACTGTTTAAAGCATCACCAGAGTGCAGTTATAGGAAAACTTTACACTACTCAAAATCTTCTGGACTTTCTATCCAAGATACCACCAAGGTTGGCCAATGCATCTCTAAATTTATGGATCTTGAGGAAGCCTCTGATTATAGATGTTTCCGTCTCGGAGAATTTGGCTTTCACCATCACCATATTGATGAGTTCGATGAGTGTTGCGTCCATGGATAAAGAACAAAGACCTTCTGCCAAGAGACCAAAGGTTGAGAACTCTGGCAATATTTCTTTCTCCAACATCTCAACTGTAAAATCAACAGCCTCTTGAATTGGCCTTCCACTGTTACAGAGGGCACGGTAAACAATCTTGTATGTTAAAGCATCTGGAGGATCACCCTTCTCCATCATTTCCCTGAAAAGCCTCATGGCTTCTTGTGTTCTCCCTCTTCTAAAGAGTCCTTGAATCACAGGGTTATAAGCACGAGTAGTCAACACCATACCTTTCATCTGAATAGTTCTGAGGAGCCTACTTGCAACCTCTACTCTACCTGCCTTACATAGTCCCCCAATAAGGGTCCCATAGGTAACAATGTCAGGTTCGCACCCATTTGAAGTCATAGTTTGCACAATATCAGCTGCCTTCTTTATATCGCCACCGCGGCAGAAGAAAGTAAGCAACGAATTATAAGTGAACTTATCAGGCTTTAGTCCTTCCATTACCATCTGATCCATAAGCTGAGCAGCTTCTTCCACTCTCCTGCTTTTACACAGGCCATCAATAAGGGTGTTATAAGTTCTCGAATTTCTTGACACCCCAAGGAGTTCCATCTGGTCAAAGATCTCCTCAGCTTCCCGAATCCTTTTGTGCTTGCATAAACCATCAATCAAAGTATTGTACACCACCACATTCCTAGCACATCCACTTTTCTCCATTTGTTTCAGTAGCATCATGGCTTCTTTAAGCTTCCCTTCAGAACACAAGCTGTCAATCAATATACCATACGTAAACTCATCAGGATAACACCCTTTCTCCTTCATCTCCTCAAACATATCCATTGCGGTTTCTCGGTTTCTAGACAAGCAGAGCCCTTGTATCAAAGTATTGTATGTACAAACATCAGGAAATATCCCCTTGCTGGAAAGAAAATTGACAAGTTCAGTGGCCGCACCAATCTGGTTCTCCTTGCACAAAGTACTAATCAACGTGTTATAAGTCACAGTGTTCGGTGAACAATCTCTAAAAACCATCTGTTGCAAAATCTCAATTGCCTCATCAATGTCACCCAACTTACACAATCCAGATATCAAAGAATTATAAGTATACACATCCGGATCGAACCCCTTTTCATTCATTACATCCATTATCTCCAAAGCATGCCTAGTATGCCCAGTCCTACACAAACCATTCACCAAAGCATTAAACGTAACCTGATTCGGCGAAAACCCCTCCTCAGCAACCCCTTCAATGAAGCTCAAAGCTTCCTCAACCCTACCCTCTTTACAAAAACCATTAACCAAAACATTCACAGACACATTCGTCAACAAACACCCCGACTCCACCATCATCTCTTTGATCCTCAACGAGCCATTCAAGTCACCTTCCTCAATAAAACCTTGCATAAGCGTAGTAAAAGTTTTCTCATCGGGCAACAATCCGTAGTTATGCATATCCTCGAGCATCAAGATCGCGGGGCGCAATTGATGCGCATTACAAAGCGCCTTAATCAAAACATTAAAAGTTGAAACATCAGGTTTAACTCCAGCACTAACCATATCACTATGCACAGTTTCAACTAGCTTAAGCTTGTTACCTTCAACCAAAGCATTCAGCACAATGTTATAGAAATGCGTATCGGGTTTTAACCCAAACTCGTGTTCCATAATGTGAAGTACTTTAGCGATTTCTTCATATAAGTGAAAGTTAGCGTAACCCTCAACGAAAATTAAGAACGTACCGGAATCGATGACGTGGCACGACGAAGAGGGTTTCATTTGTTGAAGAACGGTGTTCATGGAATCGAAATTGCCGGATTTTGAAAGCTGGCGAAGGATTTCGTGGTAAATGGAGGAATTGGGAGAGAAATTGGGCTGTGAGGAGGCCCATTGGAAGATGCGAAAGGCGGAGGTGTCGTCGTTTTGGCGGCGGAGGAGGTGTAGGAGTTGGGAGGGTGTGAAATCGGGAGGGAGAGGGTGGCTGGCGGCGGCGGCGGCGGTGGTGGTGGAAGAGAAGGTTTTGAAGGGTTTTGGAGTGAGAGAGAAATAAAGGGGTTTTGAATGGGGTGGTGGTGTTGAAGAGGTGTAAGGAAGAGGGAGAGGGTGGTAGTGAAGTGAAGATAGAGCCATTGGATGAGGAAGGAACATACTCAAATTCACTGTGTATCATGATGGGTTATAGATGCTTTATATTGCAGTTTGATCCTTTTCGGGTCTTTTAGCAAATAAATGTAAAATTTTGATTTCAACAATTCATCCCTGTACTTTTTTATATTTGTATTTTGATCCTCATTGTCTATGTCTAGTGTCTACTACTCAGAATCCACTAACAAAAAAGATATACACTCACCATCATTCATATATACTCACGATGTATAAATGCTTATACGATCCATGACAGTGGTACATACATTTGAGACCACCCTAGATTTTTTGAAAAGAATATGTATCTTACTTATAACTTCACAAATCACATATTTATCCTTTTATAAGCCAGATCACATATTTTGTCAAAAACAAATAATTGTTACCATATTAAATTATTTTATAATATTATGAATATACAATTTAAGAAACTCCATGATTGTTTTTCCGAGATAAATATTCAGTTGTTTCTTTGTATGTATTGTTTGAGTCTAGTTCATTTTTTTCTAGTTTTAATATGACAACTAGTTAAATTTACAAAGTTTTATCCACATGATTTTTGTTCAACTAATTTGGTCATATTTGATAATCAACTTAAAACTTATATCATTGATATGCATAACATTGTTGAATTTGTTTCTTTGAAAGGAATCAACTTTTTAATAAGTTGGTTGAAAGTAGAACATATATTTTTTACCCATTAGTTTATCTTCTTTCGAAGCTAACAATACAACTGTAGAAATAAGTTTTTTCAACTATGAAAATTGTAAAAAAATAGGTTATATAATTGATGAGAAACATATGAATTAATATCTAGTAACTTATATTTAGTGAGAAGTGTTCAACAACATTGACAACGAAATGACTATTCGACAATTTCAAAATGTAAATTACATATAGATAAATTATGAAATATGAAATTTATATGATTAAATACATATTTAAATTTTGTAATTTTTGATATTAATATTTTTTTCTTTTCATAATTGATGATATTTATTATTTTAATTTTTAATTCATATTACTATGTCTCTCTATACCTAAATTCTTTATATGCAGCAATATTACACTCATTCTATTAGGTCGTCTGGACCTACACTCACTAAGGAAGAAATTACTATCAGGCTCAAAAGAGATATAAAACTTCCTCATAAATTTAAAGATTATCTTATGTAACAAGGAGAAGATTATATTTATATTTTAAATTTACTTTTCAAATAAATAGATTAGGAAAATATTATATTTACCTTTTAGAGTTACTTTTCAAATAAACAGATTAAGATTAGAATTATCAATCTATAGATTAATAATTTAGATTACTATTTAGATTTAGATCAGAATTATCAATCCATAGATTGATTAATTTAGACGAGTATTTAATCAATGTAGACCCGCATTCAAGGGCATGAATAAAATTGTTATCTCTTTATTTTCATACTTTAGCTTCTTAGAATTCTAATATTATTCTTTGCTAGGGTCATACTCTAACATTGGTGCTTTCATTCTTGTTTTCTATGCCTCCTAAACCATAACACTCACCTTCTTCTTCCACACAATCCAACATGGATGATAACTCCAACGTAGCTGTGTTGGAAAAACTCTCTTCCATGCGTGAAAGACAAGAGATGATGGAAAGTGTGCTAACTGGATTAGTGGAGAAAATAGCTTAATTAAACACTGCTAATCCACATTTTCAACCACAACCACCTCCTCATGGGTCTCAACCACGACCCCCATACCCTCCTACATATGGAGCTGTATATTTCCAATCACCAGGTAACATTAGACCTCCAAAACTACATTTACAGCCTTTTGATGGTTCAAAACCACAAGATTGGCTTTTTCAAGCGGAGCAATATTTCAATTTATACCAAGTGGCCCCATTTCAACGTGTGGAATTAGTGGCATTCTCGATGAAAGGTAATGCATTAAGTTGGTATAAGTAGATGTTTAATACAAAAGCCCTACTAATTCATTTTGGCCCTTCGACATTTGAAAATCCACAAGCTGAGTTGTTTAAATTAAGGCAAACTAGTACTATTACTGAATATCAAACCAGATTCGAAAGGCTCTCTAATCAGGTTTTGGGTTTAACACCAGAGATGACATTAAATTGTTTTTTTTATTTGACTTGAATCTAGAAATTGCAAGGGAATTAGCTATACAAAAACCTTTTATTGTGACTCATACAATATGGCTGGTAAAATTAGTAGAGAGCAAAATTGCAACATCTAAGGTTTCTAGTTGGCGCCCACCACGCCCAAATGGGGTAGTTTCACATGCACAAACAGTAGGGACTACAAACATAGTACCCATCAAGCGTCTTACTGCAGCTTAAATGCAAGAAAGAAGAGTTCAGGGACTATGCTACAATTGTGATGAGAAATATGTCACAGGGCATCGTTGTCAACCAAAATAATTCTTACTTATGCTAATGGATGACCCAACTGACAATTTTCAACCACTCGAGTCTACAATACAAGTGGAGGCCAATTGGGTGCCTAACAACATAGTCCAATCCGAGGTAATTCACTTTCCTCTATCAGATCAAGCTCTATAAGGCAATCCATCCCCTAAAACTCTAAAATTCCAAGGTACAATTTATGGCCAGATGGTTATAGTCTTAGTTGATACATGCAACTCACATAATGTAATGCAGCCACGCGTTGCACAATTCTTACAATTACCTATTTCACAAACACCAAAGTTCCCAGTAATGATGGGGAATGGTGAGCGAATTTATTATATGGGGTTGTGTAAAAGTACACCTCTACACTTACAACAACAAACCTTTCACATTCCATTCTACTTACTTCCTATACAAGAGGCAGATGTAGTTTCGGGAATAGATTGGTTAAATACATTGGGTCTAGTAACTTCTGATTTTTCAGTATCATCTATGACATTCACTCATGACCACAAACCTATCACTCTCACTGGCCAAAATTCCATAACCCAAACTTTAGTTTATTTTCACCAACTACGTCGCTTAACCAACACAAATGGAATTGTATATATATTTTATATTACAGTAATCCCACAAACACATAACCCCACTCCAAAACATATGACCATATCTAACCCTATAGACTATCACCCAGATATCCATTCATTGTTAGAAGAATTCTCTACAGTGTTCAGTACTCCCACAGGCCTACTGTAACGCCCCGAAAATTACTCCATAAATATAATGCCAAAAAACGGGTAATTTTTTTTTTGAATAATGTAACGTAAACTTATTATCTTTATATTCGTTTCTTTTTTGGGATATCACTTTAAGTAACATACATTGCAGAAAATAAAAAACCGTTACCTAATGGTAACAAAAAATAACACAATATAACTTTGAATAATACTTCATTTAATAACGGAAAATATCTGTACGCAATACAAGGCGGAATAAATATTCGCCCAAACTGAAATTACACAAAAGGCTGAGACATCCAGCACATTAAAAAGTACCATACACAGATCTAAGTCGCAAGGGCTTGTATAGGTGTACCGATCTCCCTCAATCCTCCATGCCCCCTCCTGGGACATCGAGAAGCGGTAACTCCAAATCCACAGAACGATACATCTGAACAAAACGCGATCCGAAGACAAACATAAAGAAGAGGGATTAAGACATCTAATGAATATTACTCATTGACGGCGTGGAATTACATGGAATCACATCCAGACAAACGCACATAATAAACACAATATATACATCACATATAAAATACACAATGATGAATGATGTTATAATCTCAGATTATGAGGATCAAAGTCCACAATCTCAATGTATGAATGTTATGCTTGTTTCATCCATCCTTTCACCAATATCCTCCCAATATACTATTCGAAAATAACCAAGAGTACAGGTCCCATAACAAGCCGATTTCAATGCACCAAAATTATTTCTCGCAAAGATATATGATCGATCTGTTCCGAAGAACTGTCCATTTAAGGACAGTGTCATATCAAACACTTTCTGGGCATCCCTCTCATTGATCCTGATTGCAAAGAGGGGTTAGCAGATATTGTCTAGTTTGTGCTGTGAGAACTGTCCGATCCAACAGAATACCTCATCCATGAATACAAAGGACTCGTCTCACCTAGACTTTGCTGACGAACCACTGCCATCGTCGTCCCTCTCAACATCTCGGGGCTCGTTCGTCTCCCGTAAATTTCCTCTCCACTACTTCATTATCCATAATGAGTATGCACACTAACTGAGGTTAACCGATTAAATCTTTTAACCATTATTTTATATGATCGTCCCAGCCTAAGACATCTCCCAAAGGAATGCTTCTTGTGGGACCCGATCTTACGTCAACACGTAAATAGAGGAATAACATCCCTACCACTACGAACCATCGCTGGATCACCCTGGATGGCCATATGACCAAGCCTCTTACGGTCAGACGACCTCGCTGCGTGGTATCATGTAATCCTTTTTTGGGCATCACCCTAATCACGACATCACAGTCGGAAACCTTGCCCTAAATAGGCACAAGAACAAAGGTACTTGTATAAGTTTGTCGATTTTGGGCATCGAGTTCAATCATCTGAGTCACGGTCTTTACCAAGGGTAAATACACTTAACACCCAAGCTAGGGCTATTTCCTAAGCAATCAAATAATCACAATCAGTCAAAAATATTGTTTGTCTTTCGCCCAAGCAAGAGACTATCGCTCAAACGACTAATTCCTCAAAACAGACTCAATTTCCTGCATGGTTCTCGCTCGAGCGAGGGGACTGTCACGCAAGCTAAAAATCCACCAAAAATGGTCCAAATATCTGTCAGGACTTGCCCGGGCGCCAAAAATGCCAAAAACAGGTTGTGTGGCCCTCGCCTAGGCGAGAAATGCTCGTCCAAGTGAGGCTGGCTCGCCCAGGCGAGGGGTTTCTCCCCCAAATGCGATTTGGAACCATTCTTCTCTGTTTCTCCCTCGCCCAGGCGAGGCTGGATCGCACGTGCGAGGTGGTCCAGTTACCAGGACCATTTTCCTCGCCCTTTTGGGCTACCAGATCGAAACTCTCTGCCGTTTTCGATCCCAATGCATTTTAGTTTTTCGAGCGATGTTCCTTCATGGATAGCCACCATAATACTTGATATTTTAAGCTATCCTAATCATAATCATACAACTTAAAAAAGTATCCGTACAAAATCCAGGCACGTAAAATAATTGATTAAGTACGGGTTTTCTTAATACACAAATATAAGTCTAAACTTTTGAGATAGTTTAGGAGATCCGGGTGTCATATTTGAACACCACTATGTCACGATGTATTCTCCCTCACCTTATATTGTCGCGCTTGATTTCCTTTACGAGAGAGTGGGTTGATTGTCCGACTTTGAAAGCTTCGAAACTAAACACACGAAAACAATTTAGTGATTCACGAATTAGATTTTTACATAACCCTAAGATAAAAACATTGTTTTAACTCATTTATGAACTCAAACATTTTTGTCCATCTGGTCCAAAATTCATATTTTTGAACCATCATTTATGCTCGAAAGTCTCTTTCTCGATTTCCAACATTTTCAAGGAAGATTTTCATAAAGTTTATACTTTTATCTCAACCTAAATTTATACTTTCATGAAGACTTTTTAAGCCATACTTCACCATTTCAAGGTAAGTTTCTTAATCAAAGTCCACACTTTTTAAATCAATATCTTTTAAGTTGATCTTACGATTTTAAAATAAGTCATCTTAAGTAGATTCCATATTTTCTACAATAGTTTCCCATGGTCATTTCAACACATTCTTGTTAGTGTTGATCTCATACTTAAACAATCTTTTAACTCAAAATTTCCTAAGCTACATTTTTTCACAACAACTCATCCACAAACATTTTGGAT
>NC_032028.1:11013547-11019955 GCF_001865875.1 Lupinus angustifolius | reverse complement strand
ACATATAGGTCATGATTTAGACCTAATGCTAAGGAAAGTTTTGATCTTTCAACTTATCATTAAACACTTTAAAGGTTCCTTTGATTACAAAATTATCCCTTTTGAAACACAACCAAACCTCATCATTAAAAATATACTATTCTAAACTTGTCCAAGGCCATGGTTTTTCAAGCCAAAAACAAGTGAAAATAATCCAAACTTTGCATGGTTAGAAAAATCCTCAAAGGTTCATTTGATGTAAATATCATCACCTACAACATTTATTTCTATCATTAAATCTGGAAAACAACTATTTTGCATTTGTTCAAGGCTATGGTTTCTCAAGCCAAAAAAAAATGAAAAGTACCAAACTTTACATGGTTCAAAACTTTTTAAAGGCTCCTTTCAAAATCCTCACCTTTAACTCAAATCAACAAAAATACAACTTTTTAAACCTTATAAACAGCTTCATGAACACAAAGAGTTCATGGTTTCAAAATAAATTTCTAAGCTCAAGAAAATATCTATTTAGAGTTTTGAACATAACAAGAGTTAGGAACATTTATAGAATATTTCAATTGTTGAAAATGTTCATAACATACATATAAACATCATACTAAAATTTCATAAAAATCTAATGGTTAGATCTTAAGAAGATGAAGAATCAAAATGAAGAAGAAAATGAAGAACTAAGAAGAACTACCTTAAAAATTCTTAAAATTCTAAAGTGTAGAGAGAAAATGCCAAGGGTTTCCTCCTAAGGTAGGTGTTAGCTTTTAAGGACAAGAAATCAGATTTGAGAGTGGGTAAAGACCAATGGTGTCTTCCAAAAAGTAGATGTGTAAGAGGTAGATGAGTGATTTAAGGGATTTTGTGTAAGATGATATGTACTTTTGCTTGTTCCACAAGCAAGCCTCTTACATGAAAGCGATGTGACCTTTTTGGTGAAACATTCGCGAATAAACCATGCTCGATTATTTTCGGCTAATACTCGGTTGAATATTAAAAATCCTCCGACTTCGGTTTACGGTTTGAACTTCGAAACATGAAATTCGGAGTGAAAAATATTTAGAAATGCGTTCTGGACAAACTTGATGTCTATCTTGACTCGAAATAATATTTCGAAGCCAATGACACAATCAGAATTTGATTTCGAGTTACGGAATTCAAAAACACGTTATTTGGCCGAATTCAGGCGAATTTGGGTCCGACAGCAGCTCAAAAACTTTCCGTTACAGAAAATTACAAACATTTATCACAAAATAGGAAATCACAAAATAAGACTAACACTCAACTACGGTTTAGTCTAATTCAATACCGATTAATTTCTAAAATTAATCATTGTTAAAATTAATTAATAAAACATATATAGAAAATTCACGGTGCTACACCTACCACCACCTAGACCTCACGATCATAAAATTATCCCCATGCCTAATACATCACCTATCAATATAAAACTCTACTGTTACCCGCACTCACAAAAAGAAGCAATGGCCACATTATTAGCAGAGATGTTATAAGCAGAGATTGTTGTTCCTAGTACTAGCCCCTTTTCTTCACCAATGTTTATTAGTAAGAAAAAAAGATGGGTCTTGGAGATTCCGTGTGGACTATCGCAACCTTAATGCAATTACAGTTAAGAATCATTTTCCGATTCCTACAATTGATGAACTTCTGGATGAACTAGCTGGTGAAACTCTTTTTTCTAAGATTGATTTGCGATCAGGGTACCACCAGATTCATGTGGACCCACAAGATACCCACAAAACAGCGTTCCGCATAGCAGACGGTCACTATGAATTCCTGATAATTCCATTTGGCCTAACAAACAGTCCATCCACTTTTCAAGCAGCAATGAATGATTTACTCAGACTCTTTTACACAAATTTATTCTGGTTTTCTTTGATGACATTCTGATTCATAGCCCATATTTTAAGGATCATTTGCACCATTTGAAGTTGATTTTAAACCTATTAGCATCCTCACAGTTTTTTGCAAAAAAATCAAAGTGTCAGTTTGGAGTTACTTGTGTGGACTATTTAGGTCATATTCTGTCTGGTAAGGGTGTGGAACCAGATCCAGAAAAAATAAAAGCAATAATAGATTGGGCCACACCACGATCGATCACAACCCTCCGAAGTTTTCTAGGCCTCATAGGATTTTATCGCAGATTCATCCAACAATACGCCACTCATGCCTCTCCCCTCACTGATTTACTAAATAGTGGTAACCTTATATGGTCTACAAGTGCATAATTAGCTTTTATAGAAATGAAAAAAATCATGTCTTCTACTCCTGTCTTGGCCTTGTCGAATTTCTCTAAAGTTTTTGATGTGGAAACAGATGTGTCAGCAATCACTATTGGTGTCGTATTATCACAAGAAGGACATCCATTTTCATTCTTTAGCAAAAAAATGCCACCAAGGATGCAAGCTGCTTCAGCCTATGTGAGAGAAACGTATACAGATACCGAATCAGTAAAAAAAATGGAGACAATATCTTATTGGATAGTACTTCCGCATTTTTACTGATCAACAAAGTTTGAAACATCTTATGACTTAGACATTTCAAACCCCAGAACAACAAAAATGGGCTACAAAATTACAAGGATTTGAGTATGAGATTTTTTACCTACCTGGAAAGGAAAACAGGGCAACAAATGCATTATCTAGGTGTTTCTCCATAAAGGATACATTGATGGCCAATATATCATCTCTGGTCCCACAACTTTTACAACAACTCTCAGCATTCTTTACATCTGTAGAAGGAAAAAAACTGGTGAAAGAGATATTAGAGACAAATAAAAAAATGATTCTTTCCATGTTGCTCATTCCTTACTTTATTATCAAGAGAGATTATTCATACCAGATGCACACAGTTTACAAGCTTCCGTTAGACATGAGTTTCACTCAACACCAACAGCTAGACATTCAGGTTTAAAACCAACTTTGGCTCGATTGGCAGCCTCTTTCTATTGGCCTGGTATGTACAAAGACACAGAAAATTTTATTAAACAATGCTTGGTATGTCAACAAAATAAATATCTTCCAACTCAAAAACAAGGTTTACTACAACCACTATCAACCCCCCCCCCCCCAACAGGTTTGGGAACATATTTCTATGGACTTCATCACGCACTTACCTCTATCAGGTGGTCATACTGTTATCTGGGTCGTGGTGGATCGCTTAACGAAGTTCGCACACTTCTTAGCAATGCTGATACACTTTACAACGACTCAACTAGCATCCAGATTCACAGTGGAAATATTTCGGCTACATGGGACACCTCATTCTATTGTGTCCGACCGTGATTCCCTATTTATGAGTACTTTTTGGAAAGAATTTTTTAAATTACAAGGAACGAGGTTGTGTTTGAGTTTGGCTTACCATCCAGTGTTCGATGGGCAAACCGAAGTGGTAAATTGTTGTCTAGAAGGGTACCTCCGCTATTTCACTTCGGCACAACCAACAAGATGGTTTCGTCTTCTACACTTTGTTGAATTTTGGTACAACACAAATAAGCACTCAACCATAAGGATGTCACCATTTTTAGCACTATATGGGCGGCCTCCACCGACGTTGGTGGACTACCATCCTGACCGAACTTCCACCAATAACTTAGATGGCATCCTACAAGAAAGAAAATAGTTGTTACAATCCCTTAAAACAAACCTATTCCAAGCAAAAGAGAGAATGAAAAGCTACATGGACAGTCATAGAAAAGAACGAACGGTTGAAATAGGTAACTGAGTTTGGTTAAAATTACAACCATATCGCCGAAGCATAGTAGCACGAAGGGGATCAAAGAAGCTTTCAAAATGGTATTTTGGACCGTTTCAAGTGCTTCGTAGAATCGAAAACTTGGCTTACGAGCTTGACTTACCACCATCATCACACATACACAATGTCTTTCATGTGTCATTGCTGAAACCATTTGTTGGCCCTACACCACCGACAACAACCATGCAACTATTACCATCACAACCAGCTCAAACATAGGCACAAGAACCAAATGCATAATCTGTACAGCCTGGACAAACTCAAAACACAAACCAAATGAAGGAATTAAGGACAGAGCCTGTTGAGCAGCCCACATGGCCAACTATTGAGCCATCAAGTGCTACAACTGAAAAAAAACCAAAGAAATTGCTACAACAGATCCAAGCAAGGTGACCCCATGTTTACACCCCAACCTTGAGGACAAGGTTGCTCACAAAGGGATGAGCAATGTTGGGTCGTCTGGACCTACAATCACTAAGGAAGATATTACTATCAGACCCAAAAAAGATATAAAACTTCCTCCTAAATTTAAAGACTATCATATGTAACTAGGAGAAGATTATATTTATATTTTAAATTTACTTTTCAAATAAATAGATTAGGAAGAATATATATTTACCTTTTAGAGTTACTTTTCAAATAAATAGATTAAGAATAGAATTATCAATCCATAGATTGATAATTTAGATTTAGATTAGAATTATCAATCCATAGATTGATTGAGTTAGACTACTATTTAAGTAATGTAGACCCTTATTCAAGGGCATGAATAAAATTGTTATCTCTTTATTTTCATACTTTAGCTTCTTAGAATTCTAATATTATTCTTTGCTAGGATCACACCATAACACATCCACTAAAACTCCATCTCACATCTTTCAACCATCTTCTCCTTGTTATAGTTTATTTGGGTTTGATTGAGACTTTGATATGGATCTCACATCTCCCTCTTTTAGAGGTGAATCTGAATTTTGATATGTCAAAAACTAATATTTCAAAAGATTGTCGTCGATTCAATTAAAATTAAATGTCGGAATTTTAAATTTTATATCAATTTCTTATCCTAGAATACAATTGTGTATTTGTGTTGGTTGCTATGATTAAAAAAAACTTAAAAAGGTCAAATAATAAGATATAACTATTGCCTTGAAAAATCTCCGACCTTGTTTTTCTTCCATTTTTAAGGTTGCTTGACTTTTCTTTCTTAGGAAATTTAGATTTAAGTACCTTACACGTTTTAAATAAAATATATGTGCTAACGATGTAAGAGTTTTTTATACTGCCATTTTATCATCTACTATTTATTTTCAATTATAATTGACTCTTAACTAAAAGTAATACAAATGAATAATGAATAATATATTGACTATGTATAAATTTTTATATTGTCAATCCATAGATATTATACTAAAATATATACTAAAATATATATGAACTTGTCTAGATATACGGTATGTGTCTTATTAACTATACCTAACTAACATTGAAATTACGAATATAAATTGAAGTTCAAAAGTCAAAACTACTATTTTGGGTTTAAATTTAATTTCTCTTCCTTTTCTTCTTCCATCACCTTCTTTTATTCTGGTGGTCCTTTCTCTTATTCTCTAACTACTAAACATTTTATGCATTTGTCAAGTTCCTCCGGAGGTTCCAGTGCTAGGGCAGTTTTTAACAGGTGTCACAAAAAAAATTAAGAGTTTTTATTTTTTATTTTTTGAATTAAATAAATTAAAAATATATGATTTTATATCTCCTGATTCTCCTCTCACATTGTCATTCTAGTACTACTGGGGAGAGGATGCCATCTCATTCTCCTGAATTGCAAAACTAAATGAAATAGAAATACGAACTATAAATGTTAGAACCAGCAAAAGAATATCTAATCAGTGATTGTATGTATTCCCATACATATACTATCAACCAATATTGTGAAACTCGAGCCGAACATCAAACCGGTAGAAGTCCCTGTATTAGGTTTAACCGATTTAAAGATTAAACCGTCTGATCTGACCGAGTGATTCCATACATAATTAATAATAATTTTTACCTATAAATATATAGTTATATATAAATGTAAAACTTTATAAAATTAATAACTACGTATAATTATATTGAAGTAAAAACATCTTCATCTTTTTTTGGATGGTAGTAAAATAAAATATTGTAGCAGTGTTGTGTTCCATTCTTTTATTTTTAGGTGAACCGTCCAGTTAACTTCCCGAATTAATTCGGTTTAACCGGGTTTAATATAGTCGGACCGGAATTTCCCCAATTCAAAGTGATCAAACCCTCATCTGATTAAGACTGTAATATAAAGTCGTTTTCAAATCCGACCGTTTATCACAAAACTGCTATCAACATTCCTTTCGGTTAGAGCTAGGTTCATATCAAAGGCTGATTGGATAGTACTGTTTATACATTTTAGAAGGCATCATCCTCCAATAGTGAGTATTTAATGTTGCTGAAATGCAATGCACTTGCTACCATTTAAGCATATTAGATTTTTATAAAATAAATTTTATGTCACATCCCAAATTTCAACTCTTGGCTTGTGTACATAAGTATATATATATATATATATATTTTTGGATGGTAGTAAAATAAAATATTGTAGCAGTGTTGTGTTCCATTCTTTTATTTTTA
>NC_032028.1:11005302-11013447 GCF_001865875.1 Lupinus angustifolius | reverse complement strand
TATATATATATATAATAAGTATATATTATTTTATTAAATAATATGGAGTTGTGTGAAATTCATTTGTCCATTACAAAAGATTACTCGAGTAAGAAGTCAACTTATTTAAGTTATAAATTGATAGTGAGAAAAGTTGAGAAATAAGTTGTGAATCATGAAATTTCATTAGGAAAAATTCATGATTTAGTTTCTAACATAAATTAGAGTTATATCATGAGATTATAATGGAAAATAAGTGCATCAGAAGTTTGGTTAAAAGTTTCACACAATTTGAGATTTACCTGTTGGATAAATCTATTATCATAAAGCTTCGTCAGAAGTGGTCTGAGGGACCCTGTGATTTGTGTAAGCTTAAAATATGTTATTAGTAATAAGTTTTAGTGAACTATAAAGTTATCATCTCAACTAAAGATCATGAGTAACAACTCAGACAATTTCCTAATAATTGTCAATAATCTTGTTGTCAACTTTGCCTATGAGTGTCTTTATTCATCTCTATCTCGTCTTGAATGTAATCAAACTCCTTAAAAAGTGTTCAAAGAGTATAATTTAATGTTTTTCCAGTATGATAATCACATTTGGAATCACCTAGTCTTAGTCAAACCAAATAGAGTGCAAACTCATGTTTTAGTATTAGCCAAAACTCTTATTTCTTAGTATATCCATAAATTTTTCGTTACGATAGCTTTTTGAGTGATTCTTGAGCCTAAACCTATTCTCTTAGAACCAATGAGTCCAATGGTGAAATTATTTTAACTAATCAAGATTTCTATCCAGAGATTTAATCCATCTCAAATCGACAGTAACTAGATTAGTCTAAGTACATATATTTTATCTAGTCTAGTTTCTTAGACCTCAAGCCATCTATCCGAGGTATGAACTATTTTCAATACTCATCAGTCTCATCTAGTCAATGTTTAGAATTATCTTAAGGTGTATTAGAATTCAAGAAACACATCCATACATCACACAAAAGGGAACACAAATCAATCAAACAAACAAAAATGAAGCATGCATAACTATATACAAAATGGTGCCATATGCCCCACCCTTAATTACCCACTTAGCCCACTAAAACCCACACAATCTTACTATATAAAGCCACTAAGTGGCTGGAGTTGCTCATAAAACCACACTCCCACACAAAACTCCACTATATTATTCCTCCCCCCACATTCACGTCATTTTGGTACAAGGAGGGGGTGACCTTTTCACTCCAAGCTTACATGCAAACCAAGATCTTGCATCTCTAAGGTATGGTAATCATAGTTATGGTCTATGTTTTCTAATTTATAAGTTTCTCTTAACTTATTTTCTCTCTTGAACTCCCCATGTCTTAAGTGAGAACCTTAGCTTGTGTAGGTTGTGAGAAATTCTCCATTATTCTCTTTAGATTCTTACCAAGAATATATTCAACTATTTTGAGGTATGAGGAACTCAATTATGGACTATAATTACTGAAACTCCTGCATGCAAAACCCTTAAATTTTGTTTTATGTTTCATCCCCAAAGAAGTGAATGAATCAATGCAAAGTTGCAAGGTTATGAAGTCTTATGTCTCTAGAATGATTGGGAATGGAATGAATGTTGTTATTTGGTGATTGAATTTTTTTTGATCTTTTAGTTTAGAGATTGTTTATGGCTGGAAAGTTGTGGTTGAGGATTTCCAAAATCCTACCCACACTTCATTATGTTAAAAAGCTAAGGTGTTGATCAAAAAGGGTGATTTTGGTGTTTTTTGGGTGTGAACCTTTAGGAGAGAATTAAACTACATGCATGTGCTTATTTCTTGGTATCATTCTATTTTAGGTGTGGTTAGGTGTTAATCACGAAAATCTAAGAGTTTCAAAGCTTACCCATGCATTATATGGCGACCGGGAAGCCCAAATGTCGTTAATGTCATCAGTTTCGATCTTTAGGTTCCTAGTACTCTTTGGTAATGTCTCAAATGGCCTAGGACGACCTTAAATATCATGTGCCATAGCCTAGGTTATGCTAAAGTGGTTCTATTATCCTCTCGGGGAGTTATGACACGCTTCTATGAGTTCTACGACAACTAGAGGTCATTTACCTCGCCGCAAAACCCTAAACCGAAACCAACAACTTTAGGGAGACTTAGGGATGTTGTGTTTGTAGCTCGCAATAATTCCGAATAGCACGAGATAATCTTTATTGGCTGAGTCACGACCAGGTCGCTCTATTTAAGATGTTTCGTGGTACTGCTAAAATTGTGCAAGCAGACTATCAACCATGCCATCCCCAGGATAAAACAGCCCAATTATCTGTTATGCGATTTCCTACTTCACTGTAAGAATCATTCTCGAATACACCCATAATACTGGCTACTAGTGTTAGTTCTCGAATTGCCACAGTATGGCTACCCGTGCCAATTCTTTACCCACAATACTGACAACTAGTGTCAGTTCTCGAAATCCCACTTTGGCTGTTTGTGCCAATTCTCAAGTGCCACAGACAAAAAAGGGGAGAAGGTTGCCAGAATAGCGTCGGCGGAGTATTAGGGGAGAGAAAGAAAATTTGAGAGGAAACACCTGCAACTTGAGGTGCGAGTTCTAATGAGGGGATGAGACCTCTATTTATAGCGTGAGGCCTCCAACAGATCCCCCATACGACGACCCAAAATAGTGGCCAAATCCCAAACGGTAACAAGGTCTGGCGGCTAGAATCGTTGATCACACGGATCACAATCTCAATCTGAGATCCACTCCCCCATGCTTCTCACTTTCCAACCGTGTTGACTACATCAAACACGTGTGGCATGTGTGTGTTGACATGGTCAACACACGGTCCAAGCCCATATAGCCCAAAAATAAATAAATGTTAATTTAAAAAGAATGTTGGGCTTGGAAGCCCAAGCCCGAACTCGACCTGAACACGAACCGAGTAGAGCCGGCCGGATGGCGGCGGCGAAGGTGGTGGTGGTGGTGTGCGCACGCACGCGTGCGGAGGGGTTTTGTTTGTGTGAATCCTCACCCACCCATAAAACCCATCATACCCATTGGGGCACACCCCAATGATGAAACTTAAGGCTTATAATGCCTTCAAATTTCCCTTCTCCATGCAATGTGAGACTAGTGAGTTTTTTCATTTCACAAACTCAAAAGTCATCATAAATGGCCTCATTAATGTGCATTAAAACCACTTCAAAAACTCATCATTTTTTAACAAATTCCAACAATCCCCCACTTGAAATTAAAAAAACGATTTCCGGGAATTTCTGTGGTCTCAATAAGATTGTGCATAAACAAATGTGTCATACGACTTATATATATATATATATATATATATATAATAAGTATATATTATTTTATTAAATAATATGGAGTTGTGTGAAATTCATTTGTCCATTACAAAAGATTACTCGAGTAAGAAGTCAACTTATTTAAGTTATAAATTGATAGTGAGAAAAGTTGAGAAATAAGTTGTGAATCATGAAATTTCATTAGGAAAAATTCATGATTTAGTTTCTAACATAAATTAGAGTTATATCATGAGATTATAATGGAAAATAAGTGCATCAGAAGTTTGGTTAAAAGTTTCACACAATTTGAGATTTACCTGTTGGATAAATCTATTATCATAAAGCTTCGTCAGAAGTGGTCTGAGGGACCCTGTGATTTGTGTAAGCTTAAAATATGTTATTAGTAATAAGTTTTAGTGAACTATAAAGTTATCATCTCAACTAAAGATCATGAGTAACAACTCAGACAATTTCCTAATAATTGTCAATAATCTTGTTGTCAACTTTGCCTATGAGTGTCTTTATTCATCTCTATCTCGTCTTGAATGTAATCAAACTCCTTAAAAAGTGTTCAAAGAGTATAATTTAATGTTTTTCCAGTATGATAATCACATTTGGAATCACCTAGTCTTAGTCAAACCAAATAGAGTGCAAACTCATGTTTTAGTATTAGCCAAAACTCTTATTTCTTAGTATATCCATAAATTTTTCGTTACGATAGCTTTTTGAGTGATTCTTGAGCCTAAACCTATTCTCTTAGAACCAATGAGTCCAATGGTGAAATTATTTTAACTAATCAAGATTTCTATCCAGAGATTTAATCCATCTCAAATCGACAGTAACTAGATTAGTCTAAGTACATATATTTTATCTAGTCTAGTTTCTTAGACCTCAAGCCATCTATCCGAGGTATGAACTATTTTCAATACTCATCAGTCTCATCTAGTCAATGTTTAGAATTATCTTAAGGTGTATTAGAATTCAAGAAACACATCCATACATCACACAAAAGGGAACACAAATCAATCAAACAAACAAAAATGAAGCATGCATAACTATATACAAAATGGTGCCATATGCCCCACCCTTAATTACCCACTTAGCCCACTAAAACCCACACAATCTTACTATATAAAGCCACTAAGTGGCTGGAGTTGCTCATAAAACCACACTCCCACACAAAACTCCACTATATTATTCCTCCCCCCACATTCACGTCATTTTGGTACAAGGAGGGGGTGACCTTTTCACTCCAAGCTTACATGCAAACCAAGATCTTGCATCTCTAAGGTATGGTAATCATAGTTATGGTCTATGTTTTCTAATTTATAAGTTTCTCTTAACTTATTTTCTCTCTTGAACTCCCCATGTCTTAAGTGAGAACCTTAGCTTGTGTAGGTTGTGAGAAATTCTCCATTATTCTCTTTAGATTCTTACCAAGAATATATTCAACTATTTTGAGGTATGAGGAACTCAATTATGGACTATAATTACTGAAACTCCTGCATGCAAAACCCTTAAATTTTGTTTTATGTTTCATCCCCAAAGAAGTGAATGAATCAATGCAAAGTTGCAAGGTTATGAAGTCTTATGTCTCTAGAATGATTGGGAATGGAATGAATGTTGTTATTTGGTGATTGAATTTTTTTTGATCTTTTAGTTTAGAGATTGTTTATGGCTGGAAAGTTGTGGTTGAGGATTTCCAAAATCCTACCCACACTTCATTATGTTAAAAAGCTAAGGTGTTGATCAAAAAGGGTGATTTTGGTGTTTTTTGGGTGTGAACCTTTAGGAGAGAATTAAACTACATGCATGTGCTTATTTCTTGGTATCATTCTATTTTAGGTGTGGTTAGGTGTTAATCACGAAAATCTAAGAGTTTCAAAGCTTACCCATGCATTATATGGCGACCGGGAAGCCCAAATGTCGTTAATGTCATCAGTTTCGATCTTTAGGTTCCTAGTACTCTTTGGTAATGTCTCAAATGGCCTAGGACGACCTTAAATATCATGTGCCATAGCCTAGGTTATGCTAAAGTGGTTCTATTATCCTCTCGGGGAGTTATGACACGCTTCTATGAGTTCTACGACAACTAGAGGTCATTTACCTCGCCGCAAAACCCTAAACCGAAACCAACAACTTTAGGGAGACTTAGGGATGTTGTGTTTGTAGCTCGCAATAATTCCGAATAGCACGAGATAATCTTTATTGGCTGAGTCACGACCAGGTCGCTCTATTTAAGATGTTTCGTGGTACTGCTAAAATTGTGCAAGCAGACTATCAACCATGCCATCCCCAGGATAAAACAGCCCAATTATCTGTTATGCGATTTCCTACTTCACTGTAAGAATCATTCTCGAATACACCCATAATACTGGCTACTAGTGTTAGTTCTCGAATTGCCACAGTATGGCTACCCGTGCCAATTCTTTACCCACAATACTGACAACTAGTGTCAGTTCTCGAAATCCCACTTTGGCTGTTTGTGCCAATTCTCAAGTGCCACAGACAAAAAAGGGGAGAAGGTTGCCAGAATAGCGTCGGCGGAGTATTAGGGGAGAGAAAGAAAATTTGAGAGGAAACACCTGCAACTTGAGGTGCGAGTTCTAATGAGGGGATGAGACCTCTATTTATAGCGTGAGGCCTCCAACAGATCCCCCATACGACGACCCAAAATAGTGGCCAAATCCCAAACGGTAACAAGGTCTGGCGGCTAGAATCGTTGATCACACGGATCACAATCTCAATCTGAGATCCACTCCCCCATGCTTCTCACTTTCCAACCGTGTTGACTACATCAAACACGTGTGGCATGTGTGTGTTGACATGGTCAACACACGGTCCAAGCCCATATAGCCCAAAAATAAATAAATGTTAATTTAAAAAGAATGTTGGGCTTGGAAGCCCAAGCCCGAACTCGACCTGAACACGAACCGAGTAGAGCCGGCCGGATGGCGGCGGCGAAGGTGGTGGTGGTGGTGTGCGCACGCACGCGTGCGGAGGGGTTTTGTTTGTGTGAATCCTCACCCACCCATAAAACCCATCATACCCATTGGGGCACACCCCAATGATGAAACTTAAGGCTTATAATGCCTTCAAATTTCCCTTCTCCATGCAATGTGAGACTAGTGAGTTTTTTCATTTCACAAACTCAAAAGTCATCATAAATGGCCTCATTAATGTGCATTAAAACCACTTCAAAAACTCATCATTTTTTAACAAATTCCAACAATCCCCCACTTGAAATTAAAAAAACGATTTCCGGGAATTTCTGTGGTCTCAATAAGATTGTGCATAAACAAATGTGTCATACGACTTGAACCTTTGTATAGTGAATAAGATCTAGATTTTACTAGAGTGACTCGTAGTCTTGCAATCTATCTCCGACATCAAACCATACACAACCTTTTCAAAGGTGTATTATGTAAAGCCCGTACGTTAAAGGTCATGCACGTCTATCCCAGTATAGTGGATGCTCTAGAAATTTATGCCCCAAAATTTCATAGGAAGCGACCCCCACTCCCACATTCACATAGGTGAGTCTATCAAGAGTACTCATGTAACCTAGGTACTCCACTCCAATTGGAGTATAGATCTCATTAAGAGTTTAACTCATCCTTACATATGCTGCAAGAATCATGCTTCTCATAATTTTATAGCATGTTCATTCTCATATCACTTCACAACTTGTTATTACCCATTGGACCTATTTTTTGGGATCTCTAGTCAGTTAGGTCGGGTTACCATCATGAGTGATTGATGAGAACCTCTTCAGGAGATCCTTTTCTTTAACAATCTATCTTGTTTGGTGCAATGAACCCACAGTTTGAGGGGTTCTTTTGATGGTGAATGTTTAGGCCGAATGGAAATTATGTGGGATAAAAGAAGATGGTTAAGGTAGAAGGATGATGGCGCCACAACAAAGATGTTGATAAGCCGGGTGCTATTCGCCACAAGAACGTGGTTCTTGATAAGAATTTGTAATCTTGGTTCAGCCAAGAAGTTAGGAGAAGAAACTCTCACTCAAAAGGAATGATCCTTATATTTTCACTCGAAATAAAAAACTATCTTATTCAAAGCCAAAACATAACACTTATAGGCAAGCCACGGTTTTGGACTAGTTCCAACCGAAGACTCCCAAGTAATTCAAATTGTACATAATTGAAACATTGAATTTCCATGAAAAGGCCTTAATGCTAGGTCTTGGTTTCATTGTAATCTTCATGGGTAATTTGGCTCCCTTGAATGTTAAAGTCTTCATGATTAATTCTTCATGATTCCATGTTGATTGCATGGATCACTTGGAATGAATGTGGGCGACAACTTAATTAATTCTTCATGATTCCACGTTGATTGCACAGATCACTTGGAATGAATGTGGGCGGCAACTTAATTCTTTGTGAAGGCTTTATGTTAGGTGGCAATTGAATTCAAAGTTTGGACGACACAATTAAGGAAGGAAGACTTCAATTTGGACGGCACATTCCTTCTTGCCTTGAATTCAAAGTTGGACGGCACACTCTCCTTAAGTTGAGTCCACACTATGCTTTATATTTGGACGGCACAATTAAGTTGGACATCACCTTCAAGCTTGATGAATGCTTGCACGAAATTTGTCCAAGCCATCTCGACCTCGAAATTAAGTCTCCATCACCTACATCAAAAAAGGTTAAGTCAGACACATTAAAGGTAGCACTTATGTTACCATACTCACTTGGAAGTTCAAGCTTGTAGGCATTGTCATTGACTTTCTGCAATACTCGAAATGGACCATCTCCTCTTGGAAGAAGTTTGGATTTCCTTTGTTCAAGAAATCTTTCCTTCCTCATATGTACCCAAACCCAATCTCCGGGTTCAAATAACACTTGTTTACACCCCTTGTTGGC
>NC_032028.1:10923335-11005202 GCF_001865875.1 Lupinus angustifolius | reverse complement strand
AATAGATTCATTAGGAATAGGCAACAAATCAAGAGGTGTTAGTGGCTTAAAATCATAGACAATTTCAAAAGGATAAAATTCAGTAGTGCTATGAGTTGCTCTATTGTATGCAAACTCAACATGAGGTAAAAAATCCTCCCATGACCTTAAATTCTTTTTGATTATGGTCCTTAAGAGGGTGGAAAGAGTCCTATTCACTACTTCAGTTTGCCCATCTGTTTGGGGATGACAAGTAGTTGAAAAGAGGAGCTTAGTGCCAAGCTTTCCCCATAGAGTCCTCCAAAAGTGACTAAGGAACTTGGTGTCCCTATCCCTTACTATACTTTGTGGTAATCCGTGGAGCCACTTCCCTGAAAAATAAGTCAGCAACATGGTTAGCATCATCAATCTTTTTACATGGAATAAAATGTACCATTTTTGAAAATCTATCAACAATCACAAAGACTGAATCATTGCCTTTCTTTGTCTTGGGCAGCCCCAAAACAAAGTCCATGGATATAACCATCCAAGGTGAATCCGGGACGGTTAATGGGGTGTAAAGGCCATGTGGCATGACCCTTGACTTAGACGTTTTACATGTTATGCATTTTTCGCAAAAGTTTTGCACGTCTAGTTTCATACGTGGCCAATAAAAGTGTTCTTTCAACATGTCTAAAGTCTTTTGTACACCAAAGTGCCCCATAAGACCCCCCTCATGGGATTCCCTTACCAAAACATCCCTAATGGAGCTTTTAGGCACACACAATTGTTTTTCTGTGAATAAAAATCCATTATGCCTAAAATACCCATTATGGGCCGAATGCACACAAGCAACATATATTTGTGAAAAGACTTTATCATGCTCATATTGCTCCTTTATGCATTCTAGACCAAATAGTTTGGTCTCCAAAGTGGAAAGCAAAGTATGCCTCGTAGAAAGAGCATCGACCACCACATTGGCCTTGCCTTTATTGTGTTTCACCATATATGGGAATTGTTCCAAGAACTCTACCCATCTTGCATGTCTTTTTTTTAACTTACCTTGGCCCTTAAGATACTTAAGGGATTCATGATCACTATGTATCACAAATTCCTTAGAGAGTAGGTAGTGCTGCCAAGTTTGTAGTGCCCTCACCAAGGCATACAACTCCTTATCATAAGTGGAGTAATTAAGGGCTGCTCCACTTAACTTCTCACTAAAATAAGAAATAGGATGACCTTCCTGCATTAACACAGCTCCAATTCCAATGTTAGAAGCCTCACATTCTAACTCAAAAGATTTAGCGAAGTTTGGAAGCAATAAAACAGGTGCACTAGTAAGTTTGGCCTTAAGTTGGTTAAAGGCCTCTTCTTGTCTTTCACCCCAATGGAAAACAACATTCTTTTTAACAAGTTCATTTAGGGGTGAAGCCAAGGTGCTAAAATCTTTAACAAACCTCCTATAGAAGCTTGCTAATCCATGAAAACTCCTAACCTCAGTCACGGTTTTGGGAGTTGGCCAATCTTGAATGGCCTTAATCTTTTCTTGGTCCACATGGACCCCATTAGCATTAATTTTAAACCCAAGAAAAATCACATGATCCACACAAAAAGTACATTTTTCCATATTGGCATACAACTTTTCTTTTCTCAAAACAATCAAAACAGCCTTTAGATGTTCATGATGCTCATCTAAAAAGTTTTGGAGTAAATTAGGATATCATCAAAATAAACTACAACAAATTTACCCAAAAATTCTCTCAAAACATGGTTCATTAGGCGCATGAAAGTGCTTGGGGAATTGGTTAGCCCAAATGGCATAACAAGCCACTCATATAATCCATAAGTAGTTTTAAAGCTGTTTTCTATTCATCACCTTCTCGGATCCGAATTTGATGGTAGCCACTTTTTAAGTATATTTTGAAAAAGTGGTGGCTCCATACAATTCATCCAACATGTCATTCAACCTTGGAATAGGATGTCTATACTTTACCGTTATGTTGTTCACGACCCTACAATCCGTGCATATCCTCCATGTACCATCCTTCTTAGGTACCAAAATGATTGAAACATCACAAGGACTTAGGCTCTCTTGAACCCATCCATTTTCCATCAATTCCTCAATTTGGTGTTGGATTTCTTTGGTCTCGGTTGGGTTACACATATAGGCTGGCCTATTAGGTAAAGAGGCACCCGGTATGAGATCAATTTGATGGTCAATACCCCTCAATGGTGGTAACCCGTGAGGGACTTCCTTTGGAAAGACATCACCAAATTCCTGCAATAGATTTTCAACAAACATAGGCAAACTTCCTTCCTTAGAAGGGTTAGTAGTTAGGCAAAACTCCCTACTAAAGAGTAGATATAATGGTTGTTTTGAAATCAAAGCTTGTTTTATCTCTCCTTTTGTTGCCACATAACTCTTTTTTTTTTTCACTTGGCTTTTCACTCAAATTTTCTCTCTCCCTTTCTTTTCTCTCCATCTCAATCTTTTCTCTCAATTTTTTTTATCCTCACTCACTTGCTTAGGAAACAAAGGTGATAGAAAAACCTTGCGGTTTTGGTGCTAAAAAAAAAACTTGTTAGTTCGACCATCATGTGTGGTTTTCTTGTCATATTGCCATGGACGGCCCAAGAGCAAATGGCTAGCATCCATGTCCACCACATCACACACAACCGAATCCATGTACTTCCCAATTGAAAAACAAATTTCAGCTTGTTTATTGACAATCATTTCCCCAACTTCACTTAACCATTGCAAACGGTAAGGAGTGGGATGTGACTTAGTCACAAGATTAAGTTTTGACACCAATCTTGCACTAACCACATTAGCACAACTTCCACTATCAATAATTAGTGAACATAGCTTACCATCCACAATACATCTTGTGTGAAAGATGTTTTCTCTTTGACTTGCATCCTCCTCCTTGATTTGGCTTCCTAAGAGCTTCTTCACCATGAACAAGTCACCTTCGGGAATGGTAACATTTTCCTCGTCATGATCATCTTCCTCCTCATCACTAGAGTCATCGGATTGAGACTCCACTTCCCCATTTCTCATGATCATAGTTCTCCTTGTAGGACATTGAGAAGCAATATGTCCAAGGCCTAAACACTTGAAGCATTTTACATCTCGGCTCCTTTGATTAGAAACCATTGGTTGTTTGCCTTGGCTTCTTTGGTAGTTGGTGCACTACCTTTGAATGATCCTCCCTCCTTCTTGGTTCTATCCACCCATTTGCTCCACTTTCATGGCTTGTTGAACCAATTCAACATAATGTTGTAGTTCAACAACATCTTGGATTTCTTGGTTTAAACCATGCAAGAACCTTGCCATTCTAGCCTCCCTATCCTCCTCAAAGTTGGATATTAGCAAAGCTAATTCCATCTCTTTGAAATATTCATCCACACTCTTAGACCCTTGAGTGAGTCTTTGGAGTTTGTTGTGGATATCCCTTTGAAATATTCATCAGGGTTGTAATGAGGCCTGACTACAAAGAATATTGGTTTTTCTAGGATTCAAAAAGGGAGGTAGATTATCAGTGCATACTTACCTTTTCTTCTCGTGTCCCCTTTCCAATTTCTTTGTACCATGTTCTTTTCTTGTCAACCATTTGATTCTCCTTCTTCAACCGACTCATTTCATTTGAGTCATTACTTTCTCGCATGATTTATATTTCACTTATTTTTTCTTTCCTTTGCTTCATGCTTTACCATTTAACACATGGTTGAAGAATGAGTCTTTTTGATTCCACTACCCTCATATTCATAGACTTCATTTATATTTCCCATCAAGACTCATATGCACTAATGATCTCTCTCTAAAGGTTTGGGAATTGATACATTTCGATGTGGCTTAGGTGCATAACTTTCTCAAAAAAAATTCAGCTCAAAGGGGCTAACAGAAATCAGGTTCATGATTCATCCGGGTAGACTTTCTGGCTGTTGCTCAACTATCCTAAACTAAGCCTTAGTCATTTCCCTGCTATTCCATGCTTAATGACAACAAAAAATCAGGCAAAGTTCATTGGTGAAATCCAGCAAAGACACTCATCTGTGTTTTGGTGCATTATCTCACCTAATTATAGGCTTTTGTACTTTGACTAAACTGCTCATTATTCAACCTATTCGGTCCGTGTCTGAATCAACATCCGCATCCCGAAAACAATCAAAATCAAAATCCTAATCAATCTCAATCACAGAGTCTTATACTAGATTTTAATTTACATGTTTCTAGCACAACTACACAATTGGACTACAATAAACATATTTAAACCGTACACAATTTCATTGACTACATAGTTGTTACTTAACTTGAAACTACAAACAAACAAACCACATAGTACATACGATAATTACGCCTACATCCTACACATGCATCCTACACATTGATCCTACACATCATTCTAAACTACAAAACAGAAACAACAAAACAAGTAACAGAGGAACTAGTTTTAGTTATCAGCTCAAAAGTACTCATCAGAGCAGAAAGTCAACATCATCTTCAGTATCACTATCAACATCACCATCAGCAACATCTGCAACATCAGCATCATCAACAACATCAGCTCCATCATCAGTAGGTCCAAAAGCTCTTGCTCCTTCCAGAAAAGTAGGTCTGACCCCAGGCCAAGGAAACGGTTGAGTGAAGGTGTCCATGGATCCCTAGAATTGGTTCCCCGGGCTTAGAGACTGGAAAGCAGAAAACAACCCTTGCTGTTGGAACGCTTGCCCTTGTCGCATGATTTCATTTTGGAGCTCTAGATGCTCCATATGTAGTGTGAGCCGATGAAGTTGCTCCAGAATTGAGAACTCATGAGGTGGTGTCGAGTGTGGCATTGGTTTTGGTTGTGGGTGGACTGGTTCAGTTTGAGGAGGTAGTTGCGGTGGAGTCAACCTTTGGCCCTGATGTTGGCCGAACTCCTCTTTACAGTTCTGAGTGATGTATTGCAAAGTGATATGAGGTTTAATCTTTTCAGTTCTATTCACTTCAACCCCATGTTGCGCACACAATTCAGTAATCAAAGAAGGGAATCTGAAAGTACCATTCTTTCCGGCCCACATCACTGTTCTGTACATCTCGTGCGCAATGATTTCAGCCACATTGATATCCAGGCCCTTGTGGATGGCGTAAATACGGTGGTAATCAATTAGAGGCAGAGATGAAACATGGCTATTTGGAATCATGTTATGCAACATGAATATCATCCACAATTGGGCCAATGAAATCATGTGTTTCCGGTAAACCTGTAGTGGTTGTCCATCAGTGTTGGTGCTGTAGGATCTTCTAGGAATGCACAACAGAGCAGCAGTGTCACTCGGGTGGAACCCTCCTTGGGCTAAAGTGCGAGCTTTCTGAATCATCCAGTTATAATCATCCTGGGACCCCTCCGCTAAGTCATACGGGCTACCCAACAGGTGAAGGATTATATCCCTGTTGAATAGTACTATTTTTCCTTGCACCCACGACTTGTAGGCCAACTCTTCTCCCCCTCATCCAACGGGTAGGCATTGGCATAGAATTGCCGAACTACATCTGGATCAAATTTATCATTGGGGGTGGCCAATATCCACCATTTCAGTTTATCGAGAGGTGTAGTGAAAACCGGTAGGTCATCCCTTTGTAATTGCACTCGCCTTTCCAGCAGAAAGACCCAGTTGAGGAGGATGATATAGCGATCCTTCTTGCCCTTCTTTTTGAACTTGGTTCGATCGAAAGCTTGTGGGGCTTGGAAGGTCGATGCTCCTTTCAACTTCTTGGGTGGAGGGGGATCCTTTTTGGAAATTGTCTTTCTCCTCCTATAACACAACAAAACAAGTGATATCCTACAACCATGTCATTATTACAACCGCTTAACCAACTCGAAACACATGAGTATCACTTTTATGAACTAGATTTAGCGTTCCCACTTAGAAACCTCGAGTTTCTTGATGTTGACACTCATGGTTACACAACAAGAATGCAATGCAAAAATAATGACAATGTAGCATCAAGAGCAACCTAATCTTCCTAAATGTTCCTAAACAAATGAGATTTATCATAATGCACAAATAAGAAGATAATGGGTTCAAGAAGGCTAAAGTGCACTTACATTGGTCCACTCATGATGCAAAGATTGGGTGTGTGCACTAGTTGATGAAGAAGAAGTGAATTGTGGACTCTTGGGGAGGCTCACGAGCTCTGATTTCGTGTTTCTTTGCAATGGGGATGTGAGGGGTTGGACCCCTCACCCATGTTTTTAAAACCAGAGTCGTGGCCTCTCGCCTGGGCGAGAATCTTAGCAATTTTGGGCATGTCAGCCTCGCCTGGGCGATGATTTCCCAGGGAGACAGGCCTTCCTGTCGCCTAGGCGAGCCAGTCTCGCCTTGGCGAGGGACCCAAGACTAAAAAGTCCATTTCTCGCTTGGATCTTGCCTAGATGAGGGCCCGAAGACTGAAAACTCCATTTCCCCCAATTACCTCTGAAACATGCATATGTACAGAAAAGAAAAAACAACTGGATTGCCTTCCAGGTAGCGCTTGTTTAACGTCATTAGCTCGACGCCTGTTCTTTCATGCCTCTAATAAGTTGATGACTGTGGTGAGCCGCTCGACGTCATTACCCAAGTAAGGTTTGAGTCTCTGGTCATTGACTACCCAACTTCTCTGAGACACTGGATCTTGCAATTCTATCGCTCCATGCGATTTAACTTCCTTAACTAGGAAGGGTCCTGACCATTTTGACACGAGTTTACCCGGAAATAACTTCATCCAGGAATTGAATAGTATCACACTCTGACCCATCCGGAAGTCCTTTTTACGGATCTTCCGGTCATGATACAACTTGACCTTCTCCTTGTACAACTTGGAGGACTCATATGTAGTGAGTCTCATCTCCTCCAAATGTTGTAGCAACAATTTTCTCTGATTAGTTGCTGCTTTTGGATCCATGTTGAAGAGCTTGAGAGCCCAAAATGCCTTGTGTTCGAGTTCTACAGGCAGATGACATGCCTTCCCATAAACCAGCTGAAAAGGGGATAATCCAGGGGAGGCTTTGAAAGCTGTTCGGTAAGCCCATAGTTCATCATCCAATTGAAGAGACCAATCATTCCTTATGGTTGAGACAGTTTTCTCAAGGATTCTCTTGATCTCTCTGTTAGAGACCTCCACTTGCCCATTTGTCTGCGGATGGTAAGGAGATGCCACCTTATGTCGGACGCCATAGTGTTGAAGGACTTTCTCAAGTTGTGAATTGCAGAAGTGTGATCCTCCATCACTAATAAGAATCTGAGGTGTGCCAAACCGACTGAATATGTTTCTCTTCAAGAATTTCACTACGGTTTTGGCATCGTCCTTCTATGCAACTACAACTTCTACCCATTTGGACACATAATCCACCGCCAGCAGAATGTGTACTTGTGAGCATGACGGTGGAAATGGTCACATGAAGTCAGTCCCCTAGCAATCAAACACCTTAATTTCCTGAATATTGGTCAATGGCATCTCATTCCTCTTGGAGATCCCGCCTGATCTCTCGCAGTTGTCACACTAATATGCATACGAATATGCATCATTGAATACAGAAAGGCCAGTGGAAGCCAGATTTGAGGAATTTTATAGTTGTCCTTTCTCCATTAAAGTGCCCTTCATATGGCGAACTGTGAAAATGTCATAGGATGCTCTTAGCCTCTTCTATAGACACACACCTCCTCAGTAATCCATTCGACCCAGTCTTAAAATGATGAGGGTCGTCCCATAGAAACTAACGGGAATCTCGCAAGAACTTCTTCTTTTGGTGCCAAGTCAACTCTTCGGGAATTTCCCCTACAGCTTTAAAATTGGCCATGTCAGCAAACCATGGCCGTTCTTGAGCATAAAGCATTCTGGGCCCTCAAGTTTTTCAATCTGGACCCCAAAGCAACAAGTGACCAAAGGAAACTTCAGTTGCAACATTTGGAGGAGATGAGACTCACTACATATGAATCTTCCAAATTATACAAAGAGAAGGTCAAACTGTATCATGACCAGAAGCTCTGTCAAAAAGACTTACGGGTGGGTCAGAGTGTGCTGCTATTCAACTCCCGGATGAAGTTGTTTCCAGGCAAACTGAGGTCTAAATGGTCAGGACCCTTCCTAATTAAGGAAGTTAAATCACATGGTGCAATCAAATTGCAAGACCCAACATCTCAGAGAAGCTGGATAGTCAATGGCCAAAGGGTAAAACCTTACTTGGGTGGTGATGTCGAGCGGCTCACCACAATCATCAACTTATCATATGCGTAACAGAACAAGCGTCGAGCTAATGACGTTAAACCAGCACTAACTAGAAGGCAATCCAACTTTATTTTCTGCATCCATTAAAAAAGAGAGGAATTTTTGGGTATTTCTCGCTCAAGCGAGGAAACTGACCCTTCAGTGCCAAGTCCCTCGCTTAAGCGAGGAGGGCTAAAATTTTTTGAAATGTTTAGTCCAATCCTCGCCCAATCGAGAGCTCCTCGCTCAGGCGAGTGTGGCAGGTCCATATTTTCTGAGCTCCTCGCTCCAGCGAGAGACCGCGAATTTGGTTTTAAAAACAGGGGTAAGGGGTCCAACCCCTCACATCCTCATTGCGATCAAACACGAAAACCAAGCTCGTGAATCTCTCCAATAGCCCAAGTTCTCTTCTTCTTCATTCGTTAGTGCACACACACAAGCTTTGTATCATGAGCGGACCAATGTAAGTGCATTTTTGGCATCTTGAACCTATTACCTCTCTATTTGTGCATTTTAATAACTTTCGTTCTTTTAGGCACATTTAGGTACTTAAGGTCGCTTTTGATGCTACTTTATCATTAGTATTGCATTGCATTGTTGTTGTGTTACCATGAGTGCCCACATCAAGAAATCTGGGGTTCCTAAGTGGAAAACCCAAATAATATTCATAAAAGTGGCACTCCAGTGTTCGAGTTGGTTAAGTGATTGTAATAGTGACATTGTAGCAATGTATATCATTTTTGAATTAATTTATGTAATGTCACTCACTATGTAATTGGTTTTGCCATGTTACAGGAGGAGAAAGTCTATTGCTAAAAAAGACTCCCCTCCTCCGAAGAAATTGAAGGGTGTATCAACCTCCTAGGCCCCACAAACATTCGACAGAACTAAATTCAAGAAGAAGGGCAAGGAGGATCGTTATCTCTTGCTTCTCAATTGTATTTTTGTGCTAGAGAGGCGAGTGCATTTACAGCCAGAGGACCTTCCGGTTTTCACTACGCATCTGGATCGGCTGAAATGGTGGATATTGGCCACCCCAAATGACAAATTTGATCTAGAGGTCGTACGTGAATTTTATGCAAATGCTTACCCGCTAGAGGAGGGGGCAAATGAACTAGCTTACAAATCCTGGGTGAGAGGAAAAACAATGTTATTTGACAGAGATACAATCAATGAACTATTAGGTAGCTCGTATGATGCAGCAACCAACGGGGCCAAGGACGAGTACACCTGGATGATTCAAAAGTCTCGTAGTTTAGCCCAAGGCGGGGTCGACTCGACCAACACCGCTCAAAAGTTGTACATTCCTGGACAATCTTTCACCACTAACTCTAATGGCCATCCATTGTGGATTTACCGCAAGCACATGACTTCATTGGCCCAGTTGTGGATGATATTCCTCGTGCACAATGTGATCCCTAATAGTCACGTATCATCTCTACCACTGTTCGACTGCCACATTATCTATGCCATCCTCCACAGCTTGAGAATTGATATGGCTGGAATCATTTCATAGGAGATGTACAAAACCGTTGTGCGGGCTAGAAAGAAGAGTGCATCGAGATTCCCTTCCCTGATTATTGAATTGTGCGCACAACATGGGGTTACGGTGAACAGAACCAAGAAGATTAAACCTTCTATTACCTTGCAGTACTTCTCTCAAAACTGCAAAGAGGAGCCCGACCAAGATCAGGGCCAAGGATCATCTCAACCACAACCACAACCACCTCCACCTGAGCCAGTACAACCACAACTGATGCTACACTCGGCCTACCTTTCTAGAGGGGTCAGGAGCTACTAGACCTGTTGTAGATGGAGCTGATTTTACTGGTGATGTTGTTGCTTATGATGGTGATGCTGAAGATGTTGAATTTCTGTTCTCATGATCATTTGTGAACTGAATGAAACTAGTTCCTCTGTTATTTGTTCTCTTAGTTCTGTTTTGTAATTTAGGATTTGTTATTTATGTTTTGTAATTTATGATGAATGTTTAGGATGCATGTGTAGGACTGTTTAGGACTACTATTTAGATTGTATGTTTAGGGTGTAGGAGTAATTGTTATATGTTTTATTTCTGTATGTTGTTTGTTTTCAAGTGTAGTGACAAAATGTGCAGTCAATGAAATTGAGTTTGGTTAATTGTATGTTTACTGTTGTCCAATTGTGATGTGCTAGAAACATGTGAATTAAATTTTGGGATAAGATTCTGTGATTGTGAATGATTAGGGTTCTGAAGTTTGATTGTTTCGATATGTGGATGTTGAATTAGACACAGATTGAATAGGTTGAATAATGAGTAGTTAGTTAAAGGACAAAGCCTATAACTAGGTGAGAGAGTATACCCAAACATAGATGAGTGTCTTTGCTGGATTTCACCAATGAGCTGTGCCTAAATGTTTATTGTTATTAAGTAGGGAATAGCATGGAAATGATTAAGGCTTAGTTTAGGATAGTTGAACTACAGCCAGAAAGTCTACCCAAATGAATTATGAACCTGGTTTTTTTTAGCCCCTTTGAGCTGAAAAGTTTTGTGTGTGAAAATTATGCACCAAAACCACATCAAAATGTATCAATACTCATATCCATGAAGAGAGATCATTAGTACATATGAGTCATGCTGGACAATATGAAATGAAGTCTGTGTTTTTTAGGGTAGTGAAATAAAAAAGGCTCATTCTTCAACCATGTGTTAAATGGTAAAGCATGAAGCAACAGAAAGAAAGAAATAAGTGAAAAATAAGTCATGCGAGAAATAGAGACTCAAAAGAAAAGAGTCGGTTGAAGAAGGAGAATCCAATGGTTGATAGGAAAGAACATGATACAAAGAAATTGGAAAGGAAACATGAGAAGAAAAGGTAAGTATGCACTAATGGTCTACCTCCTTTTTGAATCCTAGAAAAACCAATTTTATTTGTAACCAGGCCTCATTACAACCCTGATAAAGTCTTTAAGATCCATAATTGAACTTGTGTACATGGTTGATTGAACTGAAATGCAAAGTCAAATTGTTTGGGGTCCAACAAAGATATGAGTGAAACACATGACATGTGAGATTGAGAGAGTTCCTTTAACTGAACTGAGTAGGTATTCTTGCTATTCTATTTGAAATTAAACTGCATTTGCATTATGTTATTAGTTGGAACTTGGTCCACTATGATTGAGCATGAAACGGGTCTTTGTGAACAGCAAGTGAATGATTCTAGCAATGCCATGATTGGATGAATGGATATTTTTTGAAAAACCAGATACGTTGAACTGAATAGCACTTTGTTACTTTGCTTGAGGATAAGCAAGATTCTAGATTGGGGGGAATTTGTTAAGTGCGAAAATTTTAAGGAAATTCATATGCTATTGGGGCACTTAGTCCACATTTATGCAGTAATTGTGTAAGATTCCTGATAACTTAGTAATCTTGTTGTGTAGGAAATTTTATTTGTTTATGTTGTTTCAGGATAAGATTTATGAAAAAAAAGGAGAGAACGTAGAAGATTGGTACTTCTGAGCACCGCAAGCCTCGCCCAAGCCACAAATAAGAGAAAAATCACCATAAATCAGTATTGTCCCTCGCCTAAGCGACAAGTGGAGCAAAAAAAGTCCCTGATATCCTGCCCGATCCTCGCTTAAGCGAAGAATCCTCGCCCAAGCGAGGTGCTCAGGGCTGAGAGCCTCTTATTTACTTGCCCAAGTGAGAATCTCTAGCTTGGGCGAGGGTGTGGAAGTTGGAACTGATATTGGTGGTTTCGGAAGTCAGAAAAGGAGATTTTTTCACCTTTTAGAAGATATTCGACACGAAAATAGAGAGAAATACAAGGAGATTAGGATAGAAATCATGGAAACGATTCTACTTCGCATTATTCCTTGTATAATTTCATGATCCGAGTGTTGTAATAGTGAGAAAGAGTGATTAGATCTTGCTGTGGGATTCGAAATGTAATCTTCTAACCTTTGTACTCTTGGATTCGATTCCATTGTTATTTGATTTTGGGAAGTTCATCCCGTTCTTAATGCATGAATTTAATTTGCTACTAATTTCTTGTTCTTGGGTTCAAGTTTAATTGGGAATTTAAACTTGACACCGAACCTGGATCATCTTCCTTCATACATCATTGCTCTAGGAATGGAGAATGATGCATGAATTTCTTTTACATGGAACTTAATGCTAGTTAATCGGTCAAATATCCAAGGAATTGGTATTTGAGCGATTATCTAAGGATTTTACACTCGTGGGATTTATGTGAGTGATATAAATAATATGTGCATCCGAATTAGTAACTTCATAATTCACTTGGAATTGAATCCATGAATGTCATTGGGAAAGAACGATGCATTTCGATCCCAATTGTAAATATATAAAAATCCACTCTGCTCACTGAGGACGATATCCCGGTACTTTACCGGATTTTACTACTTGGATGATACGGTGCGCTTGTCGTTCCACAAATATCTAACAGGCATATATAGTCGAATAGAAACATAATTGATACGATGAATTAAGAAAAATATATTGATGTTGAATGAGTATTTCCTGATTGGATTAATTTTTGATAATGCGGAATTAAGTGCCACATCATGATAAAACTGTGAGTGTGAATTCTCATGACATTGATTTACTGAGTTTTTTCCAGCTAAGGTCTTTCGAAAAAGAACACTAGATAATGTATTACGAGAAAACTAGCAAAATTTTATTTTGGAAAATCATGTCAGCATGTGGTTTTGAATAAAGGTTTGGTTTTCTAAGTCAAAAGAAAGCGATTTCAGAAACCATATTTATAAGATTGTTTTCCCAAAGTATCAATTTAGTACAAATTGTCTTGACTTACCATAAAATGATTCTTTTGTTCAAAACCTTGTTTTAATAAAGTTGTCGTCTTTACCCTGAAAATTTTCCATTCGCTCATCTTAAAGGAATTGTTTCCATGTCTTGAGTGGACCATAATATCCATATCACTATGTCTACTATTAGTAGTATAGTCTACAGGAAGATATGATACTGCAGATTGTGTTCAGAACCCAGAGGTTTACCTTGTCTGTGTGACTTGGTTGAGGGACACTACGGGTGTGGATTGATTTTTCAGGAATAGGGTAGCTCCATTGCACCGACGGATATGGCAGTTATCTTTGCCGATGGATATCGTGACATAATCGTGTCCGAATATGACACTCGGATCTCCTAAACTATCTCAAAAGTTTGGAGTTATATTTGTGTATTAATAAACCCATACTTAATCAAATATTTGTGTGCCTGGATTAAGTACGGATATTTGCGTGCCTTGATTCGGGTGCGACCCATTCTTTCATATCTAATGATGTTGTCAACCAATTAGCATTGCTTATAGTGTCCTTACCCTATGATCTAATTGTATCCACACCCACTAATGAACACATCATAGTGTCAACCATGTGTTCCCAATGCCCTATAATATTATATGAACAAACCTTTGTAGTAGACCTGATATGTCTACCCTTATCCTAATTAGATATCATCTTAGAGATGGACTGATTGTCTAACAACCATGTTCTTCTAAACTTATTTAACAAAACAGTAATCTTTAGTGACCCCAAAGACCCCATCAAATCTTGTTATGAAACTAAAAGCACCACTACCAATCAAATGAAGAAACTCTTGAAGGATGGAGCTCAAGTATTTATGCTGCTGGCATTATTGGAGAAGAAATGTGGAGAAGAAATTCGAAACCTACCTGTGGTTAGAGATTTCTCTGAATTCTTCCGGAGTGATATTCCTGGCTTACCCCTGGTATGAGAAATAGAGTTTGCTATCGATCTGGTTCATGGAACTGGACCGATCTCTATAGCTTCCTACAAGATGGCACCGTTGGAGTTAACGGAGTTGAAGAAGCAATTGGAAGACTTACTATAGAAATAGTTTGTCAGACCTAGTGTTTCACCATGGGGTGCTCCGGTGTTATTCGTAAAGAAGAAGGATGGTAGTATGAGGCTGTGTACGGACTACCGACAGTTGAACAAAGTCACCATCAAGAACAAGTACCCATTGCCAATAATTGACGATTTGATGGATTAACATAGAGGAGCTACCATGTTTTTAAAGATGGCAGTATGAAGACATCACCTCTATGATGTAAGATTTGAAGTATTTAGTGATCACAAAAGCTTGAAGTATTTGTTCGACCAAAAGGAGCTGAACATGAGGCAAAGACGGTGGATTGAATTCCTCAAGGACTATGACTTTGACCTCCAGTACCACCCTGAGAAAGCTAATGTGGTGGTTGATGCCTTGAGTAGAAAGTTCTTGCATATGTCAACCATGATCGTCATGGGTGGACTACTTGCATTTGATAGAGTTCACCTATAACAACAGTTTTCATTCAAGTATCGGCATGTCGTTATATGAAGCTCTTTATGGCAGAAAGTGCAGAACACCGTTATGTTGGTTTGAAGCGGGGGAGAATCTGATACTAGGACCTGACGTGGTTCAACAGACGACGAAAAAGATCATAATGATAAGAGAAAACATGAAGACAACTCAGAGTAGGCAGAAGAACTATTATGATAAAAGGAGGAACCCTCTCAGTTTTGAGGAAGGAGATCATGTCTTCATGAGGGTGGTTCCAACAACTGGCATTGGCAAAGTGCTTAAAGCCCGTAAGCTTACCCCTAAGTTCATAGGACCATACCAAATCCATAGAAAAGTCACACCAGTAGCTTACCAAATAGCCTTGCCACCCTTATTGTCAAATCTACATAATGTCTTCCATTTGTCTCAACTTAGAAAATATATTATTGACCCATTGCACATCATCAAATCCGATTCAATCCAGCAAAAGGATAAACTCACTTTTGAAAATATGCCCACGAGAATTGTTGATCGAAGTGTGAAAATGCTGCGAGGCAAGGAGATTGCCTTAATTAAAGTTATTTGGAGCCAAGCAAACAGAGAAGATGCGACTTAGAAGGTCAAGGATGTCATAAAAGAATCTACGCCTATCTATTTTATTAAGAGGTATGCTTAATTTTCGAGGACGAAAATCTTATTAGTGGGGACGATTGTAACACCGTGAATTTTCTGTATATGTTTTATTAATTATATATGTTAGCAACGATTAATTTTAAAACTTAATCGGTACTGATTTAGGCTAAACCATAGTTGAGTGTTAGTCTTTTTTTGTAATTTCCTATTTTTTTGGTAAAGTTTCGTAATTTTATGTGACGGAAAGTTTTTGAGCTACCGTCGGGCCCATATTCGCCTGAATTCGGCCCAATAATGTGTTTTTGAGTTATGTAGCTCAGAATTGAATTCCGATTGCACCATTGGATTCGAAATATTATTTTGAGTCAAGATAAACATCAAGTTCGTTTAGAACGCATTTCTAGATATTTTTCACTCTGAATTTCGTGTTTCGAAGTTCTAATCGTAAACCGAAATCGGGAGATTTTTAATATCCGGCCGAGTATTAGCCGACAATACTCGGGCATATTTGAATCGCGAATGTCTTGTCTAAGAGGTCACATCACTTTCATGAGTGAAGCTTGATTGTCCAACAAGCAAAAGTACACATTTCTTACACAAAATCCCTTAACTCACTCATCTACCTCGTACACAATCCACTTTTTGGAAAAACCTTTGGTATTTCCCCTCCTCAAATCTGATTTCTTGTTCTTAAAATCCAATACATCTAGCATAGAGAAAAACCCTTGACATTTTCACTCTTCTTCACTTTTGAATTTCTAAGAACTTCAAGGTAGTTCTTCATTTTGATTTCTTCATCTCTTAAGATCTAACCATTAGATGTTTATGAAATTTTAGTATGATGCTTAAATGTATGTTATGAATATTTTCAACCGTTGAAGTTTTCAAATAATCTTCCTAACTATTTTTATGCTCAAAACTCTAAATATGTGATTTCTTGAACTTAGAAAATTGTTTTTGAAACCATGAACTTTTTGTGTTCATGGGGCTGTTTTTAGTGTTGAAAACTATGCCTTTTTCTGATTTTAATGAAAGGGGATGATTATGAAATCAAAAGAACTTTTAAGGAGTTTTCTAACCATGTAAAGTTTGAATCTTTTCACTTGTTTTGGCTTGAGAAAACATAGCCTTGGACAAGATAGAAAGGATTTATTTTGCCATGTTTCTAAGTTAGATGTTTATAAGTTGGATGAGTTTTGTTGAAAAGATGGTTCATTGTTGTTCATGACTATGAAATCAACACTTATTAACCTTTGTGGTTATGTTTAGAGGTGTTGAAATGATCATGAAACTTGTTGAATCTACCTTAGTTAACTTACTTTAAAGTGATAAGATTAACAAAAGATATTTTGGTTTTAAATGCTAACTTTATTATGTTATTCATGATTATGAAACCAACACCTATTAACCTTTGTGGTTATGTTTGGAGGTGTTGAAATGATCATGGAACTTGTAAAATCTACTTTAGTTAACTTACTTTAAAGTGGTAAGACTAACAAAGGATACCTTGATTTAAAATGTTGTTTTAAGTATGGGATCAATACTATCAACACTTGTAGTTGTATTAGAAAAGAATGTGTTGAAATGACCAAGGAAAGCTATTATAAAAATATGGAATCTACTTAAGATGACTTACTTTAAAGTGGTAAGATCAACTTAGGAGACATTGATTTAAAAGTATTGACTTTGATTAAGAAACTTACCTCAAAGTGGTGAGTATGACCTCAAAAGTCTCCATGAAAGTATAAACTTATGATGTAATAAAAGTATAAACTTTATTAAAATCTTACCTTCAAAATGATGGAAATCATGAATAAGACTTTCGAGGATAAATGATGGGTCAAAAATATGAATCTTGAACCAGATGTATGAAAGTGATTGAGTTCATTAATAGATTAAACAATGTTTTTACCTTAGGGTTATCATGTAAAATTTAACTCGCAAATCACTAATTTGTTTTTGTATTTAGTTTCAAAGCTCTAAAAGTTGGACAAACTAACCATTCACGTAAAGGGAATCAATCGTTCAACAACCTAAGGTGAGGGAGAATATAGTGACATAGTCGTATCCGAATATGACACCCAGATCTCCTAAACTATCTCAAAAGTTTGGAGTTATATTAGTGTATTAAGAAACCCATACTTAATCAAATATTTGCGTGCCTGGATTAAGTACAGATAATTTCTTAAGTTGTATGCCTTAGTATAGATTAAAACATCAAGTAATATGCATAGGGAACATCACTCGAAAAACTAATACGTGTAGGGATCGAAAATAGCGGAGGTATTCGATCCGGTGGCCCAAAAGGGCAACGAAGTGGTCTTGGCCACTAGACCACCATCGCCTGGGTGAGCCACTCTCGCTTGAGTGAGTGGTTCTTGCCTGGGCGAGGGCCATGCAACATGTTTGGCCTGCTCTGGGCGGTTTTGGACAGTAATTTCGGCCAGTTTTTTGTGGATTTGTCGCTTGAGCGACAGTCCCTCGCTTGGGTGAGAGTTAGACAGAGAGTTGAGTCCGTTTTGATGAATTAGTCGCTTGAGCGATCGTCTCTTGCTTAGGTGAGAGACTGATAGTAATTTTGTATACTTTTTGATTCATTGATTGTTTAGGCAATAGCCCTAGTTTGGGTGAGATGTGTATTTCATTTTTGAGAGAGACCGTGGCTCAAGCGAGGAGTCAGGTGCCCAAATCAACAAACTTATATAGTTACTTTTGTTCTTGCGCCTTATTAGGGCAAGGTTTCCAACGGTGATGTCGTGATTAGGGCAATGCCCAATAAAGGATTACATGATACCATGTAGTAAGGCCGTTTGACCGCAAGAGGCTTGACTATGTAGCCGTCCAGGGTAATTCAGCGATGGTTCGTAGTGGTAAGGATATTATTCCTCTATTACGTGATGATGTAAGATCGGGTCTCACCAGAAGCATTCCTTTGGGAGATGTCTTAGGTTGGGCCGATCATGTAAAAAAATGATTAAAAGATTTAATCGGCTAACTTCGGTTAGTGTGCATACTCATTATGGATAATGAAGTAGTGGAGAGGAAATTTACGGGAGAGAAATGAGCCTCGCGATGTTGAGAGTGATGGCGGTGATTCGTCAGCAAAGTCTTGAGGGAGAGTCTAGGTGAGACGAGTCCCTTGTATTCCTGGATGAGGTATTCTGTTAGATCGGACAATTCTCACAGTGTAAACTAGATGATCTCTAACAACCCCTCTTTGCAATCAGGATCGATGAGAGGGATGCCCAAAAAGTGTTTGATACGACACCATCCTGAAATGGGCAGTTCTTTGGAACAAATCGATTATATATCCTTGCGAAGAATATTTTGTTGCGTTCAAATCGGCTTGTTATGGGACATGTACTCTCGATTATTTCCGAATAATTTATTGGGTGGATATAAGTGTAAGAATGGATGAAATAAACATAGCATTCATACATTGAGCTCGTGGATATTGATCCTCATGGTTTGAGTTATAACATCATTCACCATTTGCATTTATGTATGTGATATATATTGGGTATATTATATGTGTGTATCTGGATGTGATATTCTGTGTAATTCCATACCGTCAATAAATAATATTCATTAGATGTATTACTCCCTTTTCATTTTCTGTTACTTCCTTTCCGATATGTTCCCGTCAGATGGACAACACAACCAGGATTCGGAGCTACCGATTCACCGTGTCCTAGGAGGGGGCATGGACAGTTAAAGGAGATAGATATACCTACACAGGCACGTGTAGTCTGGAGCTGGAGATGGCATGTGTCGGTTCCACTATGTACCTACCTTCACAACATGCAGTCTTGGAAGCTTCTTTCACCTCATCGGGCAAGAGGCCCACGCCTACAAAGTCAGAATCTCAGGCTTCGACTTCTCATAGACTAGTTGAGGTAGGGTCGTCGACGAGACAAAGGACTTGGAATGAAGTGATGGACTCCATACCAACCAGGAGGGCTGCTCGGAGAACCATGCCTGATCTAGGGACAAGTATCGTAGTGGAACCGGAGTTCGATGACGACGAGTGAATGGAGCTAGTGAACATAGAGGATTCTATAGAGGTGATAGACCTCTCCTCAGATTCTGAGATAGAGGAAGATCTGAGCGAGTGCTCTAGCATCCCTGCTAGTGCTAGAGCTGGTCCGTAGGCGCCATTGGTTGTTTCTTTGGCTTTTGAGTATAGGCACTTTTGTAGGATATTTTGAGTAGTTTTATTTGGGCGATGATCAGAATTACGCCTTGTATTTTGTGCTAACGTTTCATTCTCTTTTGATGAAGAACTATTCAAAGTTATGTTGATTTGTTTTTGGTTACCATTAGGTAATGATTATTGATTTTCTGCAATTTATGTTACTTAAAGTGATGTCCCAAAAAGGAAACGAATATAAGGAAAATAATTTTATATTACATTATCCAAAAACAAATTACCCATTTTTTGAGCAATATTTTGGAGTGATTTTCGGGGCATTACAAATGGTGGGCACAGTACTATAGTCATTGTGTTCGCTTTTTAAGAATAGCGCAGGACTGGTCGGGCTCGACTAGTGTCGGTACTATTGCTGTTAATGTTGTGTCTAGGGCCCTATATGAGTCATTTCTCCATACACTCATTAAGAGAGTGATAGTTGTGCCAAGATAGACAGTGTAGACATGCATGCATATGATATTGACGTTCCACATCGGATAACGTCCAAGTGATATTTATCGTATGAGAATTGCTATGCGAATCTAATACTTATGTGTTATTTGTATACCATATATGGAAGTACTTACTCTCCTAACATTTTAGGGAGTACGTGACTTCAAGGAGAATGATCATATCATCGTCCTAAGGAAATGAAATACAATTCTTATAGTTAGTATTAAAGATATATTAGAAGATATTTTTGGAAGGGAAGTTAGGAATTAGCTAGTTAGGTTTGTGTTAGTTACTTGCTTTACAAGCTTTCTTTTTTTCTTTTTCATATTGGCTCACTTCTTATTGATTCAATTCAATGATATTAATGAGAAATGTTACATTTCAATGGAGGCTTTGATTCTTTACTCTTTCTCTTTTTCTTCCTTCTTCCTTCTTTCTTGTTCATCTTTCTCATTCATGCATGACTCCTACTATTTTAATATGGTATTAGAGCATAATTATTCGATCGCTTCCGCTTTGAACGCATCAGAGTTGTGGAATCTTGCTCTATGGAGTCTCCTCAATTTACCTTATCTACAAACACGATGAAAGTTTTTTTTTTCTTGGTTCATGCAAGAACCAAAGAACCATTCAAAATCCATCAATTCACTCATCACCACTGCCAAACTCCACAAAACCATCAAGAAAACCACCAAGAATACTCATTATTCTCTCACAATTTTGTCTGCAGTAGAGAGATGCAACTATTGGTGCTCAAGCTTCTGGGTTTCAGTGACGAATACATATGGCCCTAAATTCTTCATTATCACCTTCTTCATCGACCTTCAAATTCATATCAAAAGAGTTTGTTTTTGGTCAAGTTGCTATTAGTATAGATTGTTTTCAATCAAGAAGTGTTTGACATGCAATTCATCATCATTTACCCTTTTTTATTATTCATCATTGAAGGATCTCATTAGGATCAAGATTCTGATCTTTTCTCTCTCTTTCATCATCAATGGTTGATTCGCTTCTGTCCATGATGGTTAAGCTCAGATATAACTTCTGTCATGGATGGTTAAACATTGGATGGGTAGCTTCTGTTCATAGTGGTTAAGCAAAGATATAAGTTCTGCTATGGATGATTAAGTGTTTGATGATATAGCTTCTGTCATGGGTGGTTAAGCGTTGTTATTACTTCAAATCAAGCTTCAAATCAATTCCAAGTTGGAGAGTAAAAGTTTTCACTCACCAACTTGAGAGGGTATTAAAGATATATTAGAGGATATTTTTGGAAGATGATAGTTGGTTAGTAAGTTAAGAATTAGCTAGTTAGGTTTGTGTTAGTTATTTGTTTTACAAGTTTTCTTTTCTTCTTTTCTCTTGTATAAATAAGTCATATTGACTCACTTCTTATTGATTCAATTCAATGATAATAATGAGAAATGTTACATTTCAATTGAGGTTTTGATTCTCTATACTTTCTCTTTTTCTTCTTTCTTTCTTGTTCATCTTTTCTTTCTCATTCATGTAGGACTCCTACCATTTTAATAGTTAGGTGTTGTGTCGCTCTGTTGTAGGATGTAACACCTGAGTTAGTGTATTATATTTTATTATTGACAAGTTGAAAATTATACATTGTTTTGAATAATCTGTCAAGAAAATTCCTACTTGTTTTGAAATTCAAGTTCATTGCTTTATGAAAGATATTTTCAAAAAATTTATTTCACATTTACAAAAAAACAGTTTTGCTTCCGCAATATATCATTTCTTCATTTCTTTACTTATTTTAATTCCACTAAGTCATGATATTACAATTTATATAACAATTCAGTTTTGACATGTGACCTTATAAGTCTATGAATTTTATTAGTGTACCACCCTTCAAACTTAAATAATCACTAAAATATTTTATTTCCTATGAATAGAGCTTCTATGACTCAAACTTATGGCCTTGTAAACTTATAGTTATTAATTCTATTAAATCGCTATCACTAAGCTATTGGTTTGGTTTCAATGTGAAGGTGAAACTACAGTCTTATATTGGTTTAATTCCTTCCAAATCACATGTGCAATATTTTGAAGTTGTTGTCATTCTTTGTATTAAACCAAACTCATCTCACAACTTTCGTCATTACAAATTATGTCATTCCAACTCCAACCCAAATCAAATACTAAAAAACTTTAAAAGACCCAAAGGTAGTTGTGATTAGGTAATCTATACATGAATTTGGGAATTTTTTAGTAAGACATACCTTTGGGCGTGCAAGTAGGAAAATTTTTTTATCTACTCACAGTATAAAAGTTGAATTTAATATGTATATATTGACAGCATAAATGTTTTTACAATTTCAGTAAATCATCCACCATTTATATGATAACTATCATTGACTCTCAAACAAGTGTGATACAAATTCATGATGAATGATATACTAATAGTGTAAAAAACTTTACACTGTCATTGATTTTTAAACTCATAAAAGTTTTATAAATTGTCAGTCTATCATCTACCATTTATTTTTAATCATTATTGACTTTTCAGAAAAAGTAATACAAATGAATGGTGGATGATGTAATGATTATGCAGAAATCTTTACACTATCAATGCATTGATATTACAATCTTACAAGTTTATATTTAGAGTAATATTTATGCACCGTCAACGTAGAGATTATACACAATCAATATATCATTCACCATTCATTTGTATTACTTTTTATTTAAGAATCAATAATAATTAAAAGTGAATGATAGATAATATAATGACAATGTAACTAATTGTTACACTATTAGTACATACATCTTTTTATATTGCATTTATTTTATTTAAAGCCTTTTTTGATGGGCTAAATAGTTAGGCTTAAAAAAGTTAGTACATTTTATGGTGGATTAACTCCTTTTGTTCTCCATTTCACTTCACAATAACAACAACAATCCTTAATATGAGAAAGAGAAAGTAGTTGGAAGCAAACTGAAAACCCTATACCATAAAGTTAATGACCGAGACAAGGGTTATGTCTCTTTAGTGGAAAACCCATGCAGTAGGCGCAGTCAAGCCTTTGAAACTGATTTAATCAACTTGTTACAGAAATTTTACTTCTCTAAGATTTGGTCTGAGGCTAGTGAAACTGGTTGAAGGTTGGAATCACTGACGATGCTATGCGGTATTGAGGGTGTAAAAATTAGAATTTTTTAGGGAAAAAATTATATTATATTATATATATATATATATATATATATATATTTATTGAGTGTAAGAGTTCTATACATTGTTACTACATTATTCATTATCCATATTTAATCATTATTCACTCTTAAAATAAAAGTAATCTAAATAAATGATAGATTATCTAGTGATTGTATATAAATATTTAAGCATGGCATATATATTACACTCTTGCTTATAATTCTACAAGCCCAAAATTTATTCTTTTGTAAATGACATGACATACTTCGTGGAAAATAAATAATTATTATTGTATTGAATTATTTTATAATATTATAGATATGTAACTCGAAGAACTTTATAATCGAATATCCAAGACATATACTCAACTACTTCTTTGAATGTCTTGTTTGAGTTTAGCTGACTTCTACTCTAGTTTTATATGACAAAGTTAATTGAATTTGTAAAGTTTTATCTATGTGACTTTTTGTTCAATTGATTTTATGATGTTTGATAATCAACTTGAGACTAACATCATTGACATGCATAATACTGTTGAATTTGCTTCTTTGAAATGAATAAATAATCTTAAGACAACTTGGTTGGAGGTGGAAGACACATTGTTTCCTATTAATTAACGTATTTTCTTTTGAAATTAACAATACAATTTTAAAAAAAGTTTTTTCAACTATGAAAATTGTAAAAGATAGATTGTGTAATCGAATGGAAGATACATGAATGAATAACTATCTAGTGACTTATAATGGTGAGAAATGTTCAATAACATTGACAACAAAGTATATATCTTTCAACAATTTCAAAATGTGAAATCGCATAGAGATTAGTTATGAAATATATATTTTATTTTATTAAATATATTTAAATTTTGTAATTTTAACATCAATATTTTCATTTTTTTAATTCAATATTATTTTAATTTAACTTATGTTGCACACTCTACCTCTATATTCTAGAATCTGTCACGGGTTAGAATTCATTGCATGTGGAATGTTGAAACTGCTCCATGCATGTCCTAAGTTAGAAAATAACTTATATGGTCAGTGACTCTATATTGAGCGATCTCTAATGAAACGTTTTGCAGTATGTAAAAGTTGTGCTTCATGAGAAAGTATACTTGAAATTATATCATTGTCTTAGACTTATAAATCTAGGAAAGAACATTCGACTGCTATTTTTGTTTTATTTAAAATTTATCTGTTTTGAGCAGTTGGTGCGAAAGAAACAAACATCACATTTCCTAAAAAGTTATTATCCCTACGTTATAAGTCAATCATATTCCACCAAATAATATAAAAAATTATTTAATAACTTTTCTTTTTTATCGTTGTTACTTTTTAATTACATGATCTCATCTAGCTACCTTTCTCCACAAGCAACCGTTGCTGCCATTATTTTCAAGTTTTATTCGACTGTACACTTATTGGGCTGCCTTATTATTTAAAGCCTATTTACTTTTATTTTTCCATTATTGGGCTTATGCCTTTATGAAGCCCAACACCGGTTCTTCACTTAACCAAAAGAATTAGTTAGCTTTATAAAGTTTTAGTTAGAACAATTAGTAACAATTTTCTTTTTGGGTTTTTTTCTATTGCAAGTTCTGTACTTCTTCTTCCTCCTCGGGATTTGCTCGAGTTAATGAGTTTCTTTTTCCATATTAATTCTTCTCTTTCCTATGCTTTGAAGCTAAGATGGTATTAGAGCTTTAATGCTCTGATTCATCTTTAGGTTTGTCATCTTCCTCTTGATTATCATCTAAATCTTCTTGAATTTCTTTTGCCTTCATTTTGTACCCCCTTCTTCAATAATGGTGAATCTGAGTAATTCTCTTGACCAATACATTAATCCATCAAACCAATACTTCTCTATTCCAATGAAAACTCTACCTTGACTTTGAGCACACCTTTAATAAATGGAAATAATTATCACTCTTCGGCACGAGTAATGAAGCTGACCCTACAATCCAGGAACAAATCCAAATTTATTAATGGAAGTTTGACACAACCTATACTAGATGACTTAAACCACGATGTTGAGTCGGTAAATGTTAAGAAGGGAAACCATAAGTTCACTATAAAGAAAAGGAAGGACAAAAACAAAATCTAATGCTTTAATTTTAGAAAATGAGGTCACTTTACATCACAATGCAAACTCAAGATGAGAGGTAAGGATGTAGAAGCCAAATTAGTCAAAGAAGAAGACTCATATGAGGAAGTCTTGTTGATGGCAGAAGGAGAAGTCTTTGGCTTGGAAGTGAGTGGCTCAGATGAGGCATTTCTAATGGTCACTACAAAAAATGAGTAGTAGTTCTCATCAAACAATTGGTACCTAGACATAAGGTGTCGAAATAATATGACTGGACAAAAGGAATAGTTTATGTCCTTTGATGATTCTGTGAAGACAAAGGTGAAATTTGCATATGATAGCTACACAACCGCAGAAGGAATTGAAAAGGTAATGATAAAAAGGAAAGATAGTACTGCCTCATATATCTCTAATGTTCTCTATATGCCAAAGATGGAGAACAATTTGATAAGCATGGGTCAATTGCTTGAAAATGGGTACAATATGAGGATGAAAGACAAAATATTGAAGATTTTCAACAAGAAGAGAGTTCTAATATTGAAAGCTCCTCTCTCACATAATAGGACTTTCAAGATTGGTATCCATCTTGGTGACAACTGATGTCTAGAGACCATAGCAGAAGATACATGGCCATAGCACCAAAGACTTGGTCATCTGAATTTCAGTTTAGAATTGATAAGCAAGGAAAAAATGGTGGTTGAATTACCTAACATAAAGACTCCAACTGAGTTGTGTGAAGAATGCAACACAAGCAAGAAATGCAGGAACTCTTTCAATACCCAAGTACCATCCAGATCAACCAAACTATCAGAGGTGGTGTATACTAATGTATGTGGACCCCTAGAAGTTCAATCTCTTAGGGTTAGTTTGAGAGTTGGATTTTGGAAGGGAAGGAATGGAAAGGGAAGGGAAGGCTTGGGAGCCATGAAATACACTTGTAAGATGACTCTCAAGCCTTCCATTTTCCTTCCTTCCCCTCCAAAATCTAACTCCCAAACTAACCTTAGAGGGAACAACTACTTTGTGACCTTTAGGACGACTTCACTAGAAGAATATGGATCTATTTGTTGAAGATAAAAAATGAAGTCTTCAACAAATTCAAGAGCTTCAAGGCACTTGCTGAAAAGCAATGTGGCAACAAGATAAAGCTGCTAAGAAGTGATGGAGGGGAGAATATGCATCTCATGAGTTCCATAGTTATTATGATGAAGAAGATATTACTAAGAGATAGTTGCTCCTTACACACCTAACACAATGGAACAACAAAAAAGGTCAACAAGACTATACTAAACATGGCAAGAAGTATGTTGAAAACAAAGAAACTACCTAAAAGATTCTAGGGTGAAGCTATGGCTACTGCAGCTTACATAGTAAACAGATGCCCAACAAAAAGTTTAAGTAAGGTGACTCAAGAAGAAGGTTGGTAAGGAGTTGAACCAAGTCTGAGACATCTCAAAGTATTTGGGTCAATCTTCTACATGCATATACCCGACAACAAGAGAAGGGAGTTGGACGACAAAGGGGGAAAAATAATTTTCCTAGGATACCATTCCACAGGGGCATATAAGGTTTATAACCATGATTCCAACATCATCTTATATAGCAGAGATCTCAAGTTTGATAAAACTCAATCTTGGGATTGGGATTCAAATGATGCACCCTCAAATAAGGTGAGCCAGATGGACATATGCACTACTCAAAGAACTCTAGAGGACTCTATAACCAAAGAAGACAATGCATATATTGTTGAAGGACCTCGGAGACAAATAAATACGCCATCATGGTTGAGGGACTATGAGGTTTTCACTAATACCTCAATCACATCATAAGGACACTTAGTGCATATGAACCTACTAGCTGAAATGGAACCTATCACATTTGAATAAGCTGCCTAAGAAGTTTGTTGGATTGAATCTATGAAGGAAGACTTCAAATCAATTGAAAATAATAAGACTTGGGAACTCACAACACTACCCAAAGGAAAGAAAGCAATTTCAGTAAAGTGGTTATACAAGGTGAAGTTGAAACCAAATGGAATTGTGGCCAAATATAAGGCCATGTTGGTTGCAAAAGGATTTTTAAAAAAACCTGGTTTGGACTTTGATGAAGTGTTTGCACCAGTTGCAAGGATTCAGATTGTGAGACTTGTGATAGCTATTGCAAGCTCAAAGAATTGGAGTCTGAGTCAAATTGATGTGAAGTTAACATTCTTGTATGGTCCATTGTACAATGAAGTTTTTGTTTCACAACCTCTTGGATTTGAGGTCTCTGGTCAAAAACAGAAAGTAGACAAGCTGCACAAAGTACTTTATGCGATGAAACAAGCCCTCGGGGCATGGAATAAAAGGATAGACAGTTTCCTTGTCAAACAAGACCTTTTCAGACGCACTAGTGAGCAAGAGATCTACATAAAAGGTACACCTACAGAAGCATCAATAATCATATGCTTGTATGTATATGACCTCTTGATAACAGGTTGTAGAGATGAAGAAATAGAGAGCATCAAAAGGAGGTTGGAATCATAATTTGAAATGTGTGATCTAGGCACATTATCATACTTTCTTGGGATTGAAATTATGAGAATAAGCAGAGGAATTTTGATACTAGAAGAATTACATCTCTCATGTATTAAAAAGATTTGATGTGTTTGATTGCAACTCATCTCCCACACCAGTTGAAACTGTAAATGTTTTGTGCAAAGAAAGTCCTAATGATCAAGATGTGGATGCCACTCTCTATAGGCAGATGATAGGATCATTGAGATATATGTGCAACTCTAGACCATACATAACATATGGTGTTGGCCTAGTTAGCAGACATGTGGAAGATCCTAGACATGCTCACTTGATTGCTGTTAAAAGACTACTAAGGTACCTGAAGGGAAGCATTGATTTTGAAGTATTGTTCCCTGTCAACAAAGACAACAAACCAAGAATAGTGTATGGTTACACAAATGCAGATTGGAGTGGAGACAATGATGATAGGAAGAACACCACATGGTATTTATTTAAACTTGATGATGCCTCTATTAGATGAAGCTCTAAGAAGCAAAAGGTGATTGTCCTCTCATCATGTGAAGCTGAATATATTACAGCCTGCTTGGGTGGTTGTCAATTGACTCTCAAGCCTTCCATTTTCCTTCCTTCCCCTCCAAAATCTAACTCCCAAACTAACCTTAGAGGGAACAACTACTTTGTGACCTTTAGGACGACTTCACTAGAAGAATATGGATCTATTTGTTGAAGATAAAAAATGAAGTCTTCAACAAATTCAAGAGCTTCAAGGCACTTGCTGAAAAGCAATGTGGCAACAAGATAAAGCTGCTAAGAAGTGATGGAGGGGAGAATATGCATCTCATGAGTTCCATAGTTATTATGATGAAGAAGATATTACTAAGAGATAGTTGCTCCTTACACACCTAACACAATGGAACAACAAAAAAGGTCAACAAGACTATACTAAACATGGCAAGAAGTATGTTGAAAACAAAGAAACTACCTAAAAGATTCTAGGGTGAAGCTATGGCTACTGCAGCTTACATAGTAAACAGATGCCCAACAAAAAGTTTAAGTAAGGTGACTCAAGAAGAAGGTTGGTAAGGAGTTGAACCAAGTCTGAGACATCTCAAAGTATTTGGGTCAATCTTCTACATGCATATACCCGACAACAAGAGAAGGGAGTTGGACGACAAAGGGGGAAAAATAATTTTCCTAGGATACCATTCCACAGGGGCATATAAGGTTTATAACCATGATTCCAACATCATCTTATATAGCAGAGATCTCAAGTTTGATAAAACTCAATCTTGGGATTGGGATTCAAATGATGCACCCTCAAATAAGGTGAGCCAGATGGACATATGCACTACTCAAAGAACTCTAGAGGACTCTATAACCAAAGAAGACAATGCATATATTGTTGAAGGACCTCGGAGACAAATAAATACGCCATCATGGTTGAGGGACTATGAGGTTTTCACTAATACCTCAATCACATCATAAGGACACTTAGTGCATATGAACCTACTAGCTGAAATGGAACCTATCACATTTGAATAAGCTGCCTAAGAAGTTTGTTGGATTGAATCTATGAAGGAAGACTTCAAATCAATTGAAAATAATAAGACTTGGGAACTCACAACACTACCCAAAGGAAAGAAAGCAATTTCAGTAAAGTGGTTATACAAGGTGAAGTTGAAACCAAATGGAATTGTGGCCAAATATAAGGCCATGTTGGTTGCAAAAGGATTTTTAAAAAAACCTGGTTTGGACTTTGATGAAGTGTTTGCACCAGTTGCAAGGATTCAGATTGTGAGACTTGTGATAGCTATTGCAAGCTCAAAGAATTGGAGTCTGAGTCAAATTGATGTGAAGTTAACATTCTTGTATGGTCCATTGTACAATGAAGTTTTTGTTTCACAACCTCTTGGATTTGAGGTCTCTGGTCAAAAACAGAAAGTAGACAAGCTGCACAAAGTACTTTATGCGATGAAACAAGCCCTCGGGGCATGGAATAAAAGGATAGACAGTTTCCTTGTCAAACAAGACCTTTTCAGACGCACTAGTGAGCAAGAGATCTACATAAAAGGTACACCTACAGAAGCATCAATAATCATATGCTTGTATGTATATGACCTCTTGATAACAGGTTGTAGAGATGAAGAAATAGAGAGCATCAAAAGGAGGTTGGAATCATAATTTGAAATGTGTGATCTAGGCACATTATCATACTTTCTTGGGATTGAAATTATGAGAATAAGCAGAGGAATTTTGATACTAGAAGAATTACATCTCTCATGTATTAAAAAGATTTGATGTGTTTGATTGCAACTCATCTCCCACACCAGTTGAAACTGTAAATGTTTTGTGCAAAGAAAGTCCTAATGATCAAGATGTGGATGCCACTCTCTATAGGCAGATGATAGGATCATTGAGATATATGTGCAACTCTAGACCATACATAACATATGGTGTTGGCCTAGTTAGCAGACATGTGGAAGATCCTAGACATGCTCACTTGATTGCTGTTAAAAGACTACTAAGGTACCTGAAGGGAAGCATTGATTTTGAAGTATTGTTCCCTGTCAACAAAGACAACAAACCAAGAATAGTGTATGGTTACACAAATGCAGATTGGAGTGGAGACAATGATGATAGGAAGAACACCACATGGTATTTATTTAAACTTGATGATGCCTCTATTAGATGAAGCTCTAAGAAGCAAAAGGTGATTGTCCTCTCATCATGTGAAGCTGAATATATTACAGCCTGCTTGGGTGGTTGTCAATGACTTTGGCTGCAATCTTTGCTTAGGGAGTTAGGAGTATGTTGTGATGACTCTATGTTGCTACTAATAGATAATAAATTTACAATCAGTTTGGTTAAAAATCTAGTGTCTCATGTTCGTAGTAAAGACATAGATACAAAGTACCATTTCTTGAGAGATCAAGAGGAGAAAAACAATTTATGACTTGAGTTTTATCCTTCAGAGGAGCAACATGCAGACATTTTAATAAAACCTTTGAAGAATAAAAACCTTGAGAAACAAAAGGAAATTATGAGTTTTTAGTCAAGCAAGTGTGAATTAAGGGAGAATACTTTATAATTCAATAGCTTAGACATTAGGAAAATGATTGGGCTTTGTATTGTGTATGATTGAGCTTGTAGTTAAAGCTTACTATAAATAGTAGGTTAGTTGAATTGTTGTTAATCAACAACCTGAACTTTCCACTAATAACATACACTATTCATCATTCTCTTTTCTCTCTAACTTTCTCTTAATTTTTCTTTCTTCCTTTCTCAACATTCAACGTCCAAGTTCTAACGAGCTATACCTTTTGTCTATGTCACCTTGGCCTTTGTTAATCATAACAACCATAATGAGTTGCAGAGTTTAATGTAAGAATCAACTATCATTCATAACAAATTATTATCTTATTTTTTCCGGTAAATTTAAATTCATGTTTTAAATTGCAATTAGGTCCTTATTGGTAATGGTTATAGTTATTGTAATTGCAATTATTGTGATCGTTATTATGCGGATTAGGTCATTGCAGTGTGAATTATTTTATGATTAAATAATAATTTTGAATTCGACGCGACTTGATATTGTCTGATGTGCCCTAAACATGATCGAACGCGATTCAGTACAATCATATAATTGTGATTTGATGTCACACCATAATTGTAGTGTAATGTAGCTCCAATAGTTACCACAACCACAATTTTCCACAATTTAAATCATTGAGATGGACATAAAAGAAAATGTTGATTTTTAGAAAAATTAATGTTTGATCCATAAAAGATCTATATATTAAGCCAATAAAACACACAGATATTTTGGCAGAAGAATAATTAATAACAGGGGACAAGATGACAAAGATAACTAGGAATAACCAAATGTTTGGGCATACACACATGATATAACTATTAATCACTATAGTGACGCATAACCAGTTTTGGTACACCAACTAATAATCAATGACCAAGACAAGGGTGTTTTGGGAAAACACCAGAGCAATAGATCAAGCTTTAGATAGTGATGTGATAAAATTGTTGCTGAAATCCCAGAGTTTACTTGCTAAGATTTTGTCTTTGCCAAATGCACTTGGTTCAAATTCATTGCAATCCAAAAAGTACTTCCCAGTTACACCCTTCAAGCTTGGGTGCAGAGCAACATAGCATGTGGTGGCAGCTCCCTGCGTGTCAAAATTAGAAAGTAACATATATGATTTTTTTTCTCACTATTAAGCACTCTCCAATATAGTAGTTACCCTTTGTGCTGGTTGTAACATTGGAGAATTGGAGGAAAAAAATTAGGGCCTCAGTTATATGAAAATAAGGGGAAAATACATAAAAATTAGGGCCTGAAGTAGTTAGTGTGAATTATTTTTTTTTTATAATTACCCCTTAAAGTTTATTAGATGTTGAAATTGTCACTATGTAGATATATGGTTAAATTATTAGGAGACCAACAAAGAAACAAATGGAATCAAACTCACGATAGTAACAATGTAATAATAAATGTTAACCAATATTGGTATTAAGAGGAAATCATCAATAAAATATAAAATTAAGTGAATAGTAGATGATAAGTAAATTTAAAACTTAAAATGATTAATATAGTAATATTAATATAAAAAACCATTAATATATATGATTTACAGTGTCCATAAATATTACACCCATGTTGTAAATGAGAGAACCATATTATTATCCTATCGATTCAACATTTTGCACACTTATAATCCTAGGAGCAAGTGAAAGAAAATATACCTGTGGGACATTCTTCCATATGTAAAAAGTGAACATCTTCAGAAAATCTGCTTGAAATGATATCACTGTTAGGGAAATAAATATAGAAAAGAACACATTCAACTGCTATTTTTATATCTAAAATATGTGTTTTTTGGCAATTGACTTACTCATAAGTAAAGAGGAATGTCTCATAAGAGGTGTCATTATCACTCCTGGATGGACTGAGTTGGCTGTGATGTTCACACCTTCTTCCTGTATACAATATATATGCTCAATGTCGTCACATTAATAACTGCTCAATTACTTAATACTCAGAAAGTGAGATCTGCTCAATTTCCATGTTATTATCTCTAAGAAAAGTCTCTCATCTTAACATCAATATATGAGAGACTTAATGGGAAGCAAGTTAGACTATTATGATATCATGTTAAGATTACATCTTAAAACCAGTTAACAAGAGAGTAGATGTTAGGAGTTTCATATTGAGTAGAATAACAAACTCAATGTGCTACTTAAGCCATGAAACTCTCTCACATGATAGACTAGTCTTCATGCATGTTTTGGTCATTTTCAATTAAAAAAAGATAGAGAAACATTAGTAGATTCACCTTCAAGCGACGAGAAAGCTCATTTGCATGTAGTATGTTGGCTAATTTGGACTGTCCATAAGCTTTCTTGTCTGAATAACTGAAAGTTGTAGAAATATTATTAAAAAAATGATTACTCATTTTCAAGTTTAGGGTAAGAGAACAACTTGATTCAGAGTGAAATTATATACCCATTTTGATCATTGATGTCATCGAATCGAATGCCTTCTTCGTAAGTATAGGTATGTGCAATTGATGACAAATTTATGATCCTTCCTTCAATTCCAGTGGCTTTTGCAGTTTGTTTCATTTTGTTAAGAAGAAGGTTTGTCAAATGAAAATGACCTGAGTAGTGAAAGCAAATAATGAGAAAATAATATAAGGCTCTACTCAATACTCATATATTGTATTAGTTTAAATATCAAAAGTTCGATTCATGAGAAAAATATTTGTTAAAGGACTACACACTTAAAAATAATTAGTTTCTCACCCATAGATAATGAAATACTATTGATTCTACTAAAAAATAATTATAGAAATGATTTTTTACAACATTTCTAGAAACGTTGGAACGACAAAGATATAAGTGTGAGTGAATTATATATAGTATTGCTTTTTTGAGATATAGTAGACAAATATATGTAAATGTAAATTATTGTCTCAAATATTGTCCAAATACATGCTACAAATATCAGAATTGACAATATTAACTATGAATGATTAAATGCAGAGACATTACCAATATGATTTGTTGCAAACTGCATCTCAATCCCATCCTGTGAGAGCTGGAAAGGGCAGAACATGACTCCAGCATTGTTTCTGAAACCATATAGAAATACTACATTAGTCGAAATTCGTAACTCGATAAATTCAAATAAAATGAACTCAAAATTTAGAATTCGATAAAGAAATGTTAAAGAAATCACATTAAGATATTTAGAGGAAGATCAAGAGCAATGAATTTGTCCACAAAAGATGTAACAGACTTCAATGAACATAGGTCAAGCTTCATTATATCCACTTTTGCAGACTTGTTTTCTTGTAGTATAAGTTGTTTAGCTTCCTTTGCTGAGTCCATGTTTCTCACAGCAATAATGACATGCGCTTTTCTAAGACACAGAACCCGTGCTGTCTCTAACCCAATACCACTTGCTCCTCCTGCACTTGTTTTTTAGTGTTTAGTTGAACTTTGAAGTAGAAGAAAGGAAAAGAAACAGTTTGAGAGTCATTTCACAACTCAAGTGTATTTTATGACTATAAAATTTTCCATTTTCTTTCATTCTTATGCAAAACTCAGCTTACTAACAGATCCTTGAACGAATAGTCATCGCGATGGTTTTAAACTGTTAAACAACCGAATTTGCTGCCATGATCACATAATTGTAGCAATTGCAGCTACAAACCACATTTGCAATAGAAGTAAATACATAATATCAGAAGTGCATCCCCAACTATAATTTAAAATCATGATAATATGTGTATACTAAGGTATAGTAATAATTAAGAACAAATAAGGTTTCGGGAAACTTCTTAATTGGAGAACATGAAACACAAGTACACAACATGTGTTTGCTCAAGTATTTCTTACATATAAACAATATATTTGATGGGAGAGGAATTATGGTCCCAATCAATTCTGGGTACGATTTAAAATTAAATAATTTATTCTAAATCAATAAAAAAGATATAAATTTATACAATTAATCCTAGACCATGTATTACTTTTTTGTGATGTTAGTGGTGAATGATAGGGAGTTGAGGTTGATGACTGATGAGCACAGGAAGCAGTTAATGATTAGTGGGCAGTTGGAGGGGGAATCTAGATCATTTGTCCCTAACAACTCTGTATTTTTTCGTCTCTATTCAATCAAATTACAACAAGTAATATAATTTTATATTTATAATTTTTTTATTTAATTGAATGATGTATTTTAATTTATCTATTACACTGATTATGACATAAACAGGCACAACAGAAGATCTTCATTTGTAAGAGGCGAGGTGAGTTCATGGAAGTGAGATGAGTAAAGGAAGAGATATCACATGTCCAACAGTTCCTGTATCTTCTTCTTTTTTTGTTACAAGAGTTCCTGTATCCTTTATTGTCTAGTCCAATTAAAAAAATATTAATTAAATAAAAAGAAAAATCGTAGAAATAAAAAGTAATACATTTATATCACTTCATAAAATTTAGTTAGTAAGATATAAGGATACATCATTTTATTAAGACGGAAGATAAGTTGTCTCATTAAATACGAACAAAAAAGAAAACATTCATTTGAAACGTCAAAATAATCGGGTTCATGAAATAAAGGTTCTAAAAGTGCCAACCTTTGCCAAACCATGAAAATCTAGGAATTAAAGGAGAGTACCCCTTAGGAAAAGGCAACGTCACTTCAACAAATAAATGAACTAATAGCAAAGGCTTCTTAGAAACAAAGGATATTTTTATTTTACAAAATCACATAACAAATAAGAACAATTGATATAAATTATTGCATGGTTTTTCAGAGTAATTGTGTAATTATTAAGTGAGAAAAAACGTATGTATTGATATGTAACAATTTTTTATACGATAATTGTATATTCATTAGTAATATAAATAAATAATATGTTGAATAATGTGCATAAACTTTTACAATTACAATATATATATTACATTCTTATTAATTATTTTTATTTTGAATCATCAATCATTATGTAAAGTTGTATTACTCATTCCTTATTCTGATAAAAAAACTATATGAGAAGTTCTCACTTAAGTCATCTCAATTTTAATGTCATTTTTAACCCTAGATACCAACTAAATCAATGTCCATTAATTGAAGCTTATCATATTGCCCAAAAAATTCAAACTTTCCAAACCAAAAATGGTATAAACATTGCCAATTTCTTTTATTGTTTTTATGACTAACACTTGGCCTCCAACTAAATATACACTCACCTAGCCATCTTTCTGTCACATGTGATAGAAGTTGTATTTGATGATTGATTTATTGCGAAATATGTAATATATATATATTGATTTTATAAGAAGATATCGGTAATTTAAACTCTCTTGGCTAAAGTTTCATGCTATTTATTATTCAATAATAAAACATGTATACACCAATTAATGTGATGCTAATATAATATATTCAAAACATTGTAGAAAGAGTCTAAAGCAGGTGAAAAACATTTTTTTATAAGTTGATTTTCATACACGGATTCCATAAGTTTCAATAAGCTCACTATGTTGATATATAAGAAAAAAAAATAAGTTCTCTATAAATTGCATTCTTCCTAGTTGAACGACATTTGCAATTACGTTTCTATATATTAATTAGTTAATGATAATTTAGATTATCTCATTCTTAATATTTAGGCAGAAGGATTAGTAACAAATCAATATGCGCCTTACAATTTAATCTCGAAGGTTATCCTTATCCTATAACTAGTTCCTTGAGCTTTATCTCATTCTAAGTAACAGATAACATACTTTTGAGCTTTATCTCATCTCTATAAATGCACAGCTTGTAAATCCTGATAATTGATTTTGGAATATGATAAAAGTTACGGGAATATGAAGAAATCACCACTGAATGCTAAGTGACATTGCCAACTGCCAAGCATTCAATCCAAATATGACAAAGCAAGCACACTGACAGGAAAAGGTGAAAACAGCAAGGACTAAAAGAAGGAACCAAACCATATTTTTTATCTGAAAATGTATATTACTCCATATATTTTTTGTTTTTTCATTGATCAAAAAATAAAATTAAATTAAATATATATTAATTTTATATTTTCTGACTAATAAGAAACAATAACTATATGAAGTAGCATACATTTTGGAATAGAAAATGTGCTTCCAAATTAACTCATGTGTTCATATAAGTTCGGTGTGAAAAAGATTAGGATCCCTAATTTAACTATATAAACTTCAACTATTAAAGTAAGAACAAAATTGAGGATTTAGAGAAATTGTGATAACAAAATAAAAATGTGTAGATATTGTATTTCAAATAATTTAATTACGTAGATATTTTTATAACAAATTTTGAACAAAATAGGTCTAATACAAATTATGAGAATGTAAAATACATTTTATTTTCAGACTCAATTATTATTACCAATCGGAGACTTGAGTTTAATATATTTAATGTTATTATTTTCTTAATGAGCGTTAAACAATTTCATATATTTCTCACTCCAGATTACTCTTATTTCAAATGATAATATAAAACAATGGTCATTACAACCAACAAAATATTAAACGAATTTATGCACAGAGTATAATAATTGATAGCACAATAAATTAAAGAAAACATAATTTTAGTTATACAGTAATAAAATTAATTGTATAAATAAAAAATATTTGAAACCCTATTAATTATGGACGATATGTTACCCACTTGCCGCAGATGCCGACCCTAACTAAAATGATGAATTTTTTGTTTTATGTTAGTGAGGTCCGGATTTATAACATCAAGCTATAATCCTATACTTATTACTTAGTGTCTGGTGAAACTTACCTAAAAGCAAGGAATACATATAAAACAAAAGCTATATTCTCCAACTAATCTCCTACTTGCTTAAAGTTGCTACATATTAATTTGAGAAACAATAATTAATCTTGTTTACTAAAACATTCCCCTAGAAGTGTGAGTATGAGAATTTGTAAAACAATAATTAATCTTATTTACTAAAATGTGAGTATGATAATTTGTAAAACAAAAATATATAAGTATAATCATGTTCATGATTAAAATTTTAAATTTGGATCCATAATCATTTCGAATATCAATATGTTAAGGTTTTGGGAACCACCAAAATATATCATAACTATAATTATAGATAATCAACTAAATATATTTGCATTTATTAGAAACTTAAATTTTTTGGAAATTTCCGAAACCACAATCCAACTTTAAACCTTAGCTAAAATTTCCACAACAATCTTTATAAGGTAGATGAACACTTATTTTGTGAAAATATTAGAAGGAAATACATATATATTGGAAAAGCTGACCTGTGATAATTGCAGTAAGGTTTGTGGCATCAATTCCATCAGTAACATGTTCTGCAGTTGAGGCTGATCCAAATCCACTAGGTCCTGCCTTCCCTGTTACCAAAGACAAGATACCAGCCATATTGAATGACACACGCAAATCTTGAAAAACCAGGTTGTCTTCAAACCAAAAAAACCTTTCCTTTCTGAGAAACTATGAGGCTATATATATACATGCATAGTTTGGGGCATGAAAAAAATAGTGCAGCTAGTGTGGTATAATATGTGGGGATGAAAGAGAGGGATGGTATAGGGTGGGGCCAATGAATGGAGATCTATGTCCTTGTACATCTCCTTAGTGGTGTCTTAGAACAATTAAAATGTGTCATTCAATTAAATAGAAAAAATCATAAAAACATAATTATATTATTTGATGTAATTTAATTGGATAAAGACAAAAATAGACATAACTTTTTGGGAGAGTTGATCTCTGTCAATTGGGTTTGGGTGCAGGAAGAAATGCATGATTTGAGTATAAAAATAAGGGACTTGGGAGGTTGCAGGTTGTGATCAATTCCCTTTATTTGGGTTAAAGATTTGGTGTATTAAATTCCCTCACCGGTGAAAAACTGGTTAATACTTAATACCCCTCAACGACCAAACTATTCAACTATTTTGTAGTCTTGCATTATATGGATTCACTGTATCATGAAAGTTGTGGGGGCTTCTGGTGCTATGGTAGAATTGGAATGGAACCCTTGTGTGATGCAGCTAAATTTTCTATAAGTTTTACCAATGAAATAGTTTTGTTTACTTGGGAAAATGCGTGTACTGTTCATCACCTCACATTCACCTGAAGTAACCTAATTATGGATTTGGTGAATTAAAAAATGCAACTTGTGTGAGTTTGGTTTATAATAGTTGGAGAAAGATTGAATGAGTTGGATTTTAATTTGTGTTTGGTCTTGATTTGTTGGCATCGAAATCTAAATCATCTTCATTTTTTCTCCAACCACTCATATTGTCATAGTTATCAAAATGACCATTAGAATTTAGATCCATCAAATCAAATGTGATTGTGTAGAAAATAAAATTGAACGGTAATCAAATACTAAAAATTATACTAAAGTTGAATAAAAATCCCCTTTTCTAAAGAGTATCACTCCATCCCTAACCATCAGATATTATCATATAAATAATAATAAAAAAATTAAAATAAAAAATAATATTTTTACATTATTTATTAAAATTTGATTAGTCTAGGATAGAGAATATTACGCCAGAATACATATTTAATTATGGTAATTCAACAATGCCGCCTCCTAACACAATACTGTTAAATACAAGATACGAAATATAATCAATAACACTCTTTTAAGCAAAAACTGTTAAATTTCATATCGAATATAGTTTTAACAGTGTTTGTGTCAACGAGCGCTCTTATATGTCTACCTAAGATATTCAATCGCACTCTTTTAAGCAATCATTGTTTATTTGAATCTATTTAACAGCGTTTGCTTAAATGAGTGTCGTTAAAAGTGATATATCAATCACACTCATTATAATGAGCGTTGCTAAAAGTCACACATTTAAAAGTGTTTACTTTAATGAGTGTTGTTAAAAATCATACATTCGAAAAACAATTGTTTTAGTATTTAGATATCATGTATTTATGGAATTATTTAATTTTATTTTGAGAGATACAATTTAAGTAAATATTATACAAAAATAATTCAAATTGTTAATAGAAACTCATATGCTAGTTTTTTCCTATAACACAACTTGGTCATACATATTCTAAAAAGACAATTAGTTATGACTTCAAAAAAATATTCTAAATCACCAAACAATATTATTAAAATAGAATACTAAGGTGAGTAATTTGGTACAACAAAAATTTATATTTGGTAAGTAAATTATGTTATTTACTATTTCATTCTCAAAAGTTCAATATTATATGACAACTAATTTTTTTTAAAGAATTTTTGATATTCAATAGCGTTCTTTTAAGCAAACGCTATTGATTTGAATTTATTCAACAAAGTTTGCTTAAATGAGTGATGTTAAAGGTGATATATGCAATGAGCGCTGCACACATTTAACAGTGCATGTTTTAGTGAGCGTATAGTCATACATTCAAATAACACGTTTGTTTTAGTGAACGCGAATCTTTGCAGATTTAAAAACAAAACCTCACACACAATAATACACATATCATTTTGTATTTTATTTTTTTTACTCTTCTTCTCCTTAGTTTATCTCTTCAAGCAAGTTATTAGTTTTTGGTTTCTCTATTCGAGTATAAGATGAATCATTATCTTATTTTATTTCGTTTATTTCTCTTTGATTAATTCTTGTTGCTTGCATTTACATCTACATTATTTTATAATATAAGAAATGTCAAAGTTGAATCTAGATGAAGTTGTTCGTAATTTACTAAACTTGAAATCTCTATACATATTTCTTGTATTTGACTATGATTTTTCATTCACATTTTAGTTAAATTTTGATTTGATTCTTATTATATTGAATCTAAATTATGTCTTTCTCTCCTCTTATTTCTTCAGTCAAGGGGGAGAAGAAATTCATAAATTTGTCTTTTACATTTTCATTACCTTCGTCCCTTTCATTACTACATATAATTCTTATTATATTGATAAATAAAAAATAATATCACAATTATCAATAACTTTTATACCATCTTAACATTTGTTTTCAGTTATTATCTCTTTGCTATAGAAAAATCTCAAATACAGTGTGGTGTGTTGGCTATTTTAACATAGTGTGTTGATACTTGTGGTTTGCACACTATAATAGGACAATTATTGTTTTCCACTGCTTATGGCTCCTATGCTCCTTATAGTATGTTGGCTATTTTATCACAGTGTATTGATACTTGTGGTTTGTACAAAATATTATAATGTATAGTTAGAAAACTCCTATAGTCCAAGATTTGGTCATTCGATTAGAAGCTTATGGAGCAATATTGAAGAGTTATGCACTGTGTTACATTAGACGACAACATGGAAAGTTGCACCACAAGTTTGGAGAGTTAGGCTCTTCGTAATATTGTCAAGGATACACAAAGACACTTGTGTTGATGGGGAGCAATGTCTTATATGGAGTAAATGTCAAAGAGAATTAGGTATTGAGCAAGGTGAAATGTGATTTCATAAAGAGTAAAATAATCTTCTATTTCAATCAATGAGGAGATTGTTGAGATGCTTGAAATGTATTATTATATGAAGTTTCACATTACCTAGTATTTGAATAAATGAAAGAAACCAATCTTATTGATAGGATTCAAATATCTTGTTATAATATGCATCAATTATACAAACCAATTAGAAACATCTCATGTGCCTTGGGCCCATAGTTATGTGTTTGTTAAGTGTCAAATTGTTAAGGAAATGTATATGCTTTTGGGGCACTTAGCGCGTATTTATGTTGTAAGTGTGTACAATTCCCGATAACTTAGTTAATCTTGTATTGTTTAGGAATTTAATTGTATTTTGTTGTTTGCAGGTTTAGAAATGATGAACAAAGGAGAATAAAAAAAGAAGAATGAGTTTCTGAACAACACAAGCCTCATCCAAGCAAGGGAATGGTCGCTCAAGCCATAATTTAGAAGAAAATCATCAAAAAATATTGTTGTCCCTTGCCCAAGCGAGGGACTGTCGCTCAAGCGACAATTGGGAGCCAAAATTCAAGTAGGCTCTATGTTTTCCTCGCCCAAGTGAGGTGTTCAAGCGAGAGAATGACATTTTCTCTCGCTCAAGTGAAAATCCCTAGCTTGAGCGGGAGAGTAGCAGTTGGAACTTGATATAGGCAGTCCTGGACAGCAGGTGAAGTTATTGAAACACTTCTAAAGCATTCTTGGCACGAAATTAGAGAGAAACACATTGGAGATTAGAAAAGAAGTCGTGGGAACGATTCTACTTCATATTTTCTTGTATAATCTCATGATTCAAGCATTCTAGAGGCGAGGATGAGTGAATAGATCTTGTTGTGGGTTTCAAAATGTAATCTTCTAACTTTTGTACTCCTAGATTCGATTATATTGTCATTGTTATTTGATTTTGAGAAGTTTATCCTGTTCTTAATGCGTAATTTTACTTTGCTACTAATTTCTTGTTCTTAGGTTCAAGTTTAATTGAAAAGTTAAACTTGATACCGAACCTGGATCATCTTTCTTCATACATCATTGTTGTAGGAATGGACAATGATGCATGAATTGCTTTTACATGGAACTTAATGCTAGTTGATCGGTCAAATATTTAAGGTATTGGTATTTTAGTGATTATCTGAGGATTTTACACTCAAGGGATTGATGTGAATGATTTGAATAAAATGTGCAACTGAATCAGTAACTTCACAAGTTACTTGGAATTGAATCCATGGATGTCAATGGGAAAGAACAATGAATTTCGATCCTAGTTTATTTTAATTATTTTTAGTTCAATTTATGATTTTACAAAACCAAGTAATTTTTTTTATAAAACTATTATTGTAAATATATACTCAATTTATTCTTGTAGGAATTAGTGTAAATCTACTCTGCTCCTTGAGGACTATATCACGATATTTTATCGGACTTTATTACTTGGACGATACGGTGCGCCTGCCGTTCCACAAATATATAATAAGTTTTTTGGCGCCGCTATTTGAGAGCAATGAGTGATTTACATTAGTTCTTTATAGAGTTTATTAAGTTTTGTACATAATTATTCTTTAATTCTTTGTAGTATAGTTTAAACCCTTGTGCTAACCTTTGTTGTGGTCTTTTATTTATGCTTTTGCAAGGTAAATCTAAAGAAGAGCAACTACAATACAATCTAGAGATTGAGAAGTCTCCTAAAAGTAACCAGAAGAAAGCAAAAGAGAAGAGACATCAAGGTCCTCAGGAAGCACAGTGTAGCTCTGAACCAGCTACAAATTTAGAGTCTCAGTTAGAGAAGATGGAGAATGCCAATAATGCTACTGATAATAACCTAAGGCCTAATCCTCCAAGGAGGATATTAGGTGATTATGCCATGTATCAAGGTCCTCGATACTACTCTAGCATTTTGATTCCACATACTGCCAGGATAGTGGAAATAAAGTCTACATATTTAAATCTAGTCAATGCTCATCAGTTCACAGGCAAGGATTATTATGAAGATCCATATGCTCATCTGGATAATTTTTATGAGTTGGTGGCCAATAAGGGTTATTCTGACATTGATAGGGAACAAATGCCTATCTATGCCAAATTCATGAAGGACTTGTTGACAAAGAAAAGAAAGTTTTCAGAAGAGACAACGACCTTAGAAGCTGGACGCAGTGCTATCATTCAGAAGTCTTTGCCTGAGAAGACTAAAGATCCGGACAGCTTCACTATTCCAGTCATTATTGGTGAATTATCTGTGGGAAAGATACTGCTTGATCTGGGTGCCAGCATTAATTTGATACCCCTTTCTATGTTGAAGAGGATTGGGGATTTGGAGATCAAGCCTACCAGGATGACCTTGCAACTTGCTGATAGATCTGTCAAGTATCCTTATGGAGTTGTGGAGGATAAGGAGGTTCATCTTATTTTGGGCAGACCTTTAATGAAGACTGCCCAAGTTATTATTGATGTTGATGATGGAAAGTTGAAGGTAAGAGTTGAAGACCAGGAGGTGAATTTTAATGTTTTTGAAGTTGTGTAGCATCCGAGGGACAAGCAACACTGCTTTTGGGTGGATGTCATTGAGGACTTATTCATGCTCGATGACATTCACTTGAATAAGAGTAGTCCCTTGGAGAAGGTATTGAGGGGAGACCTAGAAGAAAGTAGTATGGAGGAGGATAAAATGATCAAAACATGTTTGGCAGAGTTGAATGCACCCTGCAAGGTTGTATGTAATTTGAATTGTATTGAAGAGTTAGGTAAAGATAAGACATTTGAGGCTCCAAATGTGGAGTTTAAAATACTTCTTTCACATTTGAAGTATGTTTTCTTAGAAGGAGGGCTAAAACCGGTAATCAGCAGCAGCACCTTTTCATGTGATGAAGAACAACTATTAATTGGGGTGTGGAAGAAGAATGAAGGGGCAATAAGGTGGACACTGGATGATTTGCGTGGAATCAGTCCATCCTATTGCATGCATAAGATCCATATGGAAGATGATTACAAATTGATGGCGCAACCTCAGAGGCGTCTTAATCCCAATATGAAGGAAGTAGTGAAGAATGAAGTGATGAAACTATTGGATGCTGGGATGATTTATCCCACATCTGATAGCAAGTGGGTGAGCCCAGTTCAGGTTGTCCCAAAGAAGGGGGTATCACTATGGTTAGGAATGATAAGGATGAATTAATCCCGACCAGAACTGTCATTGGATGGCGTATATGCATTGATTATCGGAAACTGAACTAGACTATTCACAAAGATCACTTTCCTCTATCATTCGTGGACCAAATGATTGAGAGATTGGTTGGACAAACATTTTATTGCTTCCTGGATGGCTATTATGGCTATAATCAGATCATTATGGATCCCCAAGACCAGGAACAAATAATTTTAACTTGCCATTTTGGTATCTTCGCACACATGAAGATGTCATTTGGACTATGCAATGCACCAACAACATTTTAAAGGTGCATGTTAGCTGTTTTTTCTAATCTTGTGGAGTAGTATATTGAGGTATTTATGGATGACTTATCGGTCTTCGGGTCGTCATTTGAGAGCTGCTTGGCAAATTTGGACATCGTTCTGCAATGATTGTTGAGACAATCTGATACTAAACTGGGAGAAGTGTCACTTCATAGTGATTGGGAGAATGTTCTTAGGACACAAGATCTCTTCTCGGGGTATCGAAGTTGACAAGGCAAAAATTGAGGTCATCAAGGACCTTCCACCACCACTTAATGTCAAGGGAATTCGGAGTTTCCTTGGACATGAAGGTTTCTATAGAAGGTTTATACAATATTTTTCCAAAATTGCAAAGCCACTCAGTAATCTTCTTATCAAAGATATTGATTTTCATTTTGTTGCTGAGTGTGCAAAATCTTTTGAAACCTTAAAAGAAAAACTTATTTCTGCTCATGTTATAGTAGTGCCTGACTAGCATCTTGATTTTGAACTTATGTGTGATGCTAGTGACTATGTCGTCAGCGCGGTACTAGGACGGCGAAAGACTAAATTTTTCCATGCTAGTAAAGTATTAAATGAGGCACAAGTTAACTATGCCACAACTGAAAAAGAATTACTAGTTATAGTGTATGCCTTCGAAAAATTTAGATCTTATTTGATTGGCTCAAAAGTTATAATTTTCATTGATCATGCTGCCATTAAATATCTACTAACCAAATCGGATTCCAAGCCAAGATTGTTGCGCTAGATTTTTTTATTGCACGAATTTGACTTAGTGATCAAGGATAAGAAGATGAGCAAAAATTGTGTAGTAGGTCATCTATCGAGACTGGTCAATCAAGAGGTAACAGTGAGAGAGTTAGAGGTGGTGGAGGAGTTTCTTGATGAGAAGCTTCTCTTGATTCAGAAAAGGCCATGGTTTGCTGACATGACTAACTTTAAAGTTGCAGGGGTAATTCCTGAAGAGTTGTCTTGGCACCAAAAGAAAAGATTCTTGTGAGATTCTCGTCAGTATGTGTGGGACGACCCTCATCTTTTTAAGACTGGGTTGGATGCATTATTGAGAAGGTGTGTATATACAGAAGAGGCAAAGAACATCCTATGGCACTATCATAATTTGCCATACGGAGGGCACTTTAATGGAGAAATGACAATTGTAAAAGTCCTCCAATCGGGCTTCTACTGGCCTTCTGTATTCAAGAATACACATCAGTATGCACAACAGTGTGATATATTCCAGAGATCAGGCGGGATCTCCAAGAGGAATGAGATGTCACTGACAAACATTCAGGAAATTGAGGTGTTTGATTCATGGGGGATTGACTTCATGGGACCATTTCCACCGTCGTGCTTACAAGTATACATTCTAGTGGTGGTGGATTATGTGTCCAAATGGGTAGAGGCAGTAGCTGCACAAAAGGATGATGCTAAGACTGTGATCAAGTTTTTGAAGAGGAATGTATTCAGTCAGTTTGGCACACCTCGAGTACTTATTAGTAATAGAGGATCACATTTCTGCAATTCACAAATGGAGAAGGTCCTACAGCACTAAGGGGTCCAACACAAGGTAGCATCACCTTATCATCCATAAACAAATGGACAAGCGGATGTATCCAATAGAGAGATCAAGAGAATTATGGGGGAAAAACAGTATCAACTACAAGGAATGATTGGTCTTTTCGACTGGATGATGCACTATGGGCCTACCGGACAGCATTCAAAGCAGCCACTAGATTATCCCCTTTTCAGCTAATATATGGGAAGGCGTGTCATTTGTCTGTAGAGCTTGAGCATAAGGCATTTTCGGCCCTCAAGTTCTTCAATCTGGATCCCAAAGCAGCAGGTGACCAAAGGAAGCTTCAATTGCAACATTTGGAGGAGATGAGACTTATTGCTTATGAATCTTCCAAATTATACAAAGAGAAGGTCAAGATGTATCATGACCGGAAGATCCGTCAAAAAGACTTCCGAGTGGGTCACAGTGTGCTACTGTTTAATTCCAAGATGAAGTTTTTTCCGGGTAAACTGAGGTCTAAATGGTCATGACCCTTCCTAATTAAAGAAGTTAAATCGCATCGAGCGATCAAATTGCAAGACCCAACATCTTAGAGAAGTTGGGTAGTCAATGGCCAATAGGTGAAACCTTCTTGGGTGGTGACGTCGAGTGGCTCACCACAATCATCAACTTAATAACAAAATAGGCGTCGAGCTAATGACGTTAAACAAGCGCTAACGGGAAGGCATTCCATCTTTATTTTTCTGTTTGTTTATGTTGTAATCTATGTGTAAAAAAGGGAGGAATTTCTAGGCAATTCTCACCCAGGCGAGGCACACCTTGCCCAGGCAAGGAGAATGACTTTTCAGTGTTAGGCTCCTCGCCCAGGCGAGAAATCCCTCGCTCAAGCGAGGAACGTGGCCTTCCAGTACCAGGTCCCTCGCTCAGGTGAGAAATCCCTCGCCTTAGCGATGAAGGTGTCCTTCCAGTACCAGGTCCCTCACTCAGGCAAGGCCTAGGCGAAATTATTTTGGTTGCTCTCTGTCTTTTGATCGCCAAGGCGACACAGCCTCGCCCAGACAATGATGACAGACCTTTCAGTTCTGAGTGGCTCGCTCGAGCGAGAGGGCACGAGTTTCCTTTTAAAAGGGGGGGTGTGGGGTTCATTCCCTCACATCCTCATTACAAAGAACAAGATAAACTCATAGCTTGTGCCCTCTCCAAGAGTTTGAATCACATCTTCTCCATCGTCTAGTTCACACACTCCAACAAGCATCATGAGCAGAATGTAAGTGCATTTTTTATTTCATTATCGTCTTATTGTGAATTGTGTTAAGTTTCAATTGTTTTAGGCACATTTAGGATAGATTAGGCATTCTTGATGCTACATTGTTGTTACTTTGAATTGCATTGTGTTGTGGAACCATGAGTGTCATCATCAAAAGAATCCAAGTTTCTAAGTGGGAAACCATAGTTTAGTTCATAATTGTGACATTCATGTGTGATTATAATGTTTAATGTGGTTGCTTGTGGTAATGTCACTGATTGTGTGGTTTTGCTGTATTATAGGAGGAAAAAGATATTGGCTCAAAAGAACCCTCCACCTAAGAAGTTGATAGGGGCATCAACATCACAGGCCCCATCAGAGTTTGACTGCACTATATTCAAAAAGAAGGGGAAACAGGAACGATACACCCTACTCCTCAACTGGGTTTTCGTTCTTGAAAGGAGGATGCAAATGGAAACGGATGGGTACCTCGTTTTCACAACACTCCTGACTGAGCTAAAATGGTGTGCATTGGCCACCCCAACTGACAAGTTCGACCCTGATGTCGTTCGTGAATTCTATACCAATGCCTACCCACCGGAGGGGAAAGAATTTGCATACAAGTCTTGGGTCCGGGAGAAGACCATCCTGTTTGATAAAGACATTATCAATGATTTGCTGAACAACCCATTTGAGGCACAGGAGGGGGGCTTGTGCCAGTTTTATGATGTTGAAACCAATGGTGAGTTCACTAATAGAGGCACTAATGCACTATTGTGTGTGGCTAGAAGGTCATACAACACCAATAGTGATGGACAATCCCTCCAGATCTATAGGAAGCATATGACCATTTTGGCTCAAGTCTGGATGATTTTTCTGCTCCACAACGTGATTCCAAATAGTCATGTGTCATCTCTACCCCTTTCTGATTGTTGTCTCATCTATGCAATCTTGAAGGGTATGATGCTTGATGTGGCTAAGATCATTGTGCGGGAGATGTACAAGACTATAGTCAAGACTAGAAAGAAGGGATATGTGGGGTTCCCATCATTAATCACTGAACTCTATTCTCAGAAAGGGGTTCAGGTTAACAGAACTGAGAAGATCAAATCCCCAATCATCTTGCAGTACATCAGTCACAACTGCAAAGAGGAGTCTGGTCCTCAACAGGGTGACATGTCTAATCACCCAGAGGCACCTCAGCAGTAGTCATCTCCATTTCAGCCACCACCATTCTCACCTCAGCAACCACAAATGCCTCACTCGGCACCATCTCAGGAGCTGCCCATCTAGGACCAGCTTAATCAAATCTGATTGCATATGGAGCACCTTGAGCTCCAAAATGAGATGATCCATCAGGGGCTGGTGTTCCATCACCAAGGGATGTTTGCTGCATTACAGTCTTTGGTTCCGGGGAACCAATTCTAGGGGTCCACAAACACTTTTACCCAGCAGTTCCCTTAGCCTAGGATCAGGCCTATCTTTTCGGAGGGGGCATGACCTTCTGGAACCAATGGAGATGGTACAGTCGCATAGGGTGATGATCATGAAGATGATGAAATGGATTTCATACTCTAATGAGCCTATGGGCAGAAACTGGTTCCTCTATTTTGTTGTTGTTTACGTTTCACTGTTTAGAATGTATGTTTAGGATGTAAGAGTAACTGTCATGTGTTTTGCTTCTGTATGTTGTTTGTTTCAAGTTCAGTAACAAAATGTGTAGTCAATGAAATTATGTTTGGTTAAATATGTGTTTATTGTTGTCCAATTGTGTTGTGCTAGAAACATGTGAATGAAATTTTGGGATAAGACTCTGTGATTGTGAATGATTAGGGTCCTGAGGTTTGACTGTTTCGGGATGTGGATGTTGATTCAGACACAGATCGAATAGGTTGAATAATGAGCAGTTTAGTCAAAGGATAAAGCCTATAATCGGGTCAGAAAATGCACCCAAACACAGATGAGTGTCTTTGACGGATTTCACCAATGAACTTTGTCTGATTTTTTATTGTCATTAAGCAGGGAATAACATGGAAATGATTAAGGCTTAGTTTAGGATAGTTGAACTACAGCCAGAAAGCCTACACGGATGAATTATGATTAGCCCCTTTGAGCTGAAAAGTTTTTTGTGAAAATTATGCACCAAAGCCACATCAAACTGTATCAATCCCCATACCCTTGGAGAGAGATCATTAGTGCATATGAGTCTTGCTGGGCAATGTGAATGAAGTTTGTGTTTATGAGGGTAGTGAAATCAAAAAGACTATTTCTTCAACCATGTGTTAAATGGTAAAGCATGAAGCAACAAAAACAAAGAAATAAGTGAAAAATAAATCATGCGAGAAAGTAGTGACTCAAAAGAAAAGAGTCGGTTGAAGAAGGAGAATCCAATGGTTGATAGAAAAGAACATGGTACAAAGAAATTGGAAATGGAACATGAGAAGAAAAGGTAAGTATGCACTAATAGTCTACCTCCCTTTTTGAATCCTAGAAAAACCAGTATTCTTTGTAGTCAGACCTCATTACAACCCTAATGAAGTCCTTAAGATCCATGATTGAACTTGTGTACATGGTTTGATTGAACTGAAAGGCAAAGTCAAATTCTTTGGGATCCAACAAAGAGATGAGTGAAACACATAACCTATGAAATCAAGAGAGTTCTTTTGATTGAACTGAGTAGTTATTCTTGCTATTCTGTTTGAAATTGGACTGCATATGCATTCTATTATTAGTTGGAACTTGGTCCACTATGATTGATCATGAAATAGGTCTTTGTGAACAGAAAGTGAATGATTCTAGCCATGCCATGATTGGATGAATGATTATTTTTTAAAAATCATATACTTTAAATTGAACTGCACTTTGTTACTTTGCTTAAGGACAAGCAAGATTCTAGGTTGGGGGAGTTTGTTAAGTGCCAAATTGTTAAGGAAATGTATATGTTTTTGGGGCACTTAGCGCGTATTTATGTTGTAATTCGTACAATTCCCGATAACTTAGTTAATCTTGTATTGTTCAGGAATTTAATTGTGTTTTGTTGTTTGCAGGTTTAGAAATGATGAACAAAGGAGAAAAAGAAAAGAATGATTTTCTGAACAACAAAAGTCTCGCCCAAGCGAGGGAGTGGTCTCTCAAGCCATAGTTCAGAAGAAAATCATCAGAAAATATTGTTGTCCCTCGCCCAAGCGAGAGACTTTCACTCAAGCGACAATTGGGAGCCAAAATTCAATTAGGCTTTATGTTTTCCTCGCCCAAGCGAGGTGTTCAAGCGAGGGAATGACATTTTCTCTCGATCAAGCGAGACTCCCTAGCTTGAGTGAGAGAATAGCAATTGGAACTTGATATAGGCAGTTCTAGACAGCAGAGGAAGTTATTGAAACACTTCTAAAGCATTTTTGGCACGAAAATATAGAGAAACACGATGGAGATTGGGATAGAGGTCGTGTGAACGATTCTACTTCATATTTCCTTGTATAATCTCATTATTCGAGCATTGTATAGGCGATGATGAGTGAATAGATCTTGTTGTGGGTTTCGAAATGTAATCTTCTAACCTTTGTACTCTTGAATTCGATTCTATTGTAATTGTTATTTGATTTTGGGAAGTGTATTCCGTTCTTAATGCATGATTTTACTTTGCTACTAATTTTTTATTCTTGGGTTCAAGTTTAATTGGAAAGTTAAACTTGATACTGAGTCTGGATCATCTTCCTTCATACATCATTGCTCTAGGAATGGACAATGATGCATGAATTGCTTTTACATGGAACTTAATGCTAGTTAATCGGTCAAATATCCAAGGAATTGGTATATGAGTGATTATCTAGGATTTTACACTCAAGGGATTGATGTGAATGATTTGAATAAAATGTGTATCTGAATGAGTAACTTCACAAGTTACTTGGAATTGGATCCATGAATGTCAATGGGGAAAAACAATGTATTTCGATCCCAGTTTATTTTAATTATTTTTAGTTCAATTTATGATTTTACACAACCAAGTACAAAATTTTATTAAACCATTATTATAAATATATACTCAATTTGTTCTTGTAGGAATTAGTTTAAATCTATTATGCTCCCTGAGGATGATATCCCAGTATTTTACTGGACTTTATTACTTGGATGATACAATACGCTTGCCGTTCCATAAATATCTAATATTATGCTAGAGATTGCAATCATTATTCTCTACTAACATCTTTTGTTTTATTTTCTTCTACTTGTTCTTATACCACTTATTTGATTGTTTTTTGTTTGTTAATGTTGCGTTATACTGACAATATTTTAAACCAAAATTAGGAGTCAATAGTTTTATGAGTATTTTTCATTTGCTCTTTCACTCATTCCTATACACCCCTAGTGTGAAATTCCGCACTTGAGTATTCTCTAGAAATAGTTTATTGAATCAATCTCTTATAGATCCGGACCTAAAACAAAAGGCTCATATGTAGGTATGTTTTTTGTTGTTATAAATGATTACTTTAACCTAATTTAAGTACTAGAGCTCTCTGGATATAATGTAGTGACTAGCATCCATTTACTAGTTATGCATGAATTGAGTTACAAACTTCAAAGCTGACAGCCTACAAACTTCAAAGCCACGACCAATATAGTGAAGTTTACCGACTTATAAATAGTATGAATAGGCCATATGCTAGAACAATCAAGTAAGCATGTGTAAAAGTAACAGACCAAGAGTTCAAGAGAGGTTAGTTTATCACAATTTGCGAGTGTATAAAAGAGTTTGCGCCTGTATTCACGTGTGAGGGTGAAGTAAATGTGTTAGGTAGTTTTCTTATCAAACTTTATCATATTAATAGAGTTTGCATTACTACATGTGTGTTAGAGCCAAGTTATTCGGATCTTGCTAGAAAATTAGTCAGCCATGGTGATAAATAAACATCCTATAGGTCTATGATAAAAAAAATTAGTTTAGGATTAAGATAGCTTGATTGAGTGTTGAACATTAACCAATTGCGACTACGGATCTCACATCTTCGTTGAGCATGACAGAAATTTCAACAACAATTATGACATGTAGGATTCACGAATGAAAATCTACTTGCCCAAGCAAGATAACATTACAGAATTTAAGTAAATATATTTTTTAAATCATTAAACTAATATGGGCTATTTCAATATTAGGTTGTCCAATGTTGAAGAGGATTCCAACCCTCTTGTACATTATCTTTCTCACTAGGATGGAAGATTAATACTAGGAATTGACGTCAGGCAAGTCACACCTAAAGTTCACGCGCCCTCCCAAAACAAATTTTCCACCATGACCCATAATCCACAATACTCCTTCATAAAATCTAGGACAAGCCTTCATGACCCCCTCTTAAGACTAGACATTGTGGTGCCTGCATGAGAGAAATATGAAGAATATCATCAACTTTATATTTTGCAATAAAGTTTTTTTATACTACTAAGAATATCGCCTCACCATTTTAAGATTTTGCAATAAAATTTCTATCCCATAGCAAACTAGGTTTAGAAATAAGGTTTGAAACTAGTTTTATTATGCAAACTTTATGAACAAACATTAAACTTTTGAAACTTTATGAACAAACATTAAACTTTTGAAACTCAAACCATCATTATCCATTGAGATACAAATCCAATTAAAATTATCTCGGACCATCCAATACTAAAATATGAGGGAGGAGAGAATAATTTGAAGTGTTTGTAATTTTTTTTAATTGAAAAATAAATACAAATGTGAACCCTTAAAAATATAAGAAAATATATATAAACCAACAATGTAACAATTTTATAGACTATGAAAATATCATATAGCAGTCATATTTAATTATCATTAATTTTTATAAGTAAGTAACACATCAATAATAGATGATATACTAATTACGTATAAATCTTTATATTTGATAATACATACATATTACACCGTAAAAATATTTTACAGTCATATGTCAACATATCTAATAAGTAATGGACTCTTCCTATATATAAGTCACACCTAGAGACACTAGATGCCATTTTCTTCATTCATTGGATGTCCCCCAAACGAAACTCAACAATCTTCTCTATTTCATCATAAACTAAATTCGTTCTTTCACTAAATGTCTGCCAAAGATCATCAATAACCTTTTTCATATCGTATATATAAGATAAGAGTAAAAAGAAAAGGACATCATCCATCATTTCCATTAAATGAAAAGTTAAATACTACAAAAAATAAAAAAATATAGTAAGATATTTTTATTATTTTATATATAATAAAATAATATTTTTATCATTAAAAATATAATAAAAATCAAATATTTATTTCTTCATTAATGGAAATGCTTTATTCAAATAAAATAATATTTTCAATCAAAGATTAAAATGGTTAATTTTTTATATTAAGAATGATATTATTTCAAGGAAGGAAATAATCATTGATTGAATATCTCAACATGATTATTCTTGGGATTTGAACATTACCCAATGATACCAAAGAATCCAATTAACACCAGTATCTTTATTTAATTTGATATTTTTAGAAGAAAAACATTTGCATGGAAAAATATATATTAAAATCTTAATTCTTAACAAGTATCCCAAGGGTTCTAATATTCTATCGTGTGCTCCAAATACTGAAATATATATATATATATATATATATTAATCCGTAAAAGTTTTGATATATTATTTATTTTTATTAATTATTGACTCTTAAGAAAAGTGTAATTTGATGAATTGTGTACAAAATTTTGCACTTGCAAATAAATAAATAATACTAACTAATAGAGCGCGTGTGTCATTGTAGCTTGATTCATTTCATTCATTCCCTTTTTCCACAAATCCTCTTCTACTCATTCTTCAGATCCATCCATTCATGGCAGCGGCACGGCGTCTCCGTGACCTGCAATCCCACTCCGGCAACAAGATCTGCGTCGACTGTTCCCAAAAGAATCCCCAATGGGCCTCCGTCTCCTACGGCGTTTTCATGTGTCTCGAGTGCTCCGGCAAGCACCGCGGCCTCGGCGTCCACATCTCCTTCGTCCGATCCGTCACTATGGACTCTTGGTCCGAAATCCAGATCAAGAAAATGGAAGCTGGTGGCAACGACAAACTCAACTCGTTCCTCTCTCGTTATGAAATCCCTAAGGAAACTGATATTGTTACCAAGTATAATACTAACGCTGCTTCTGTTTATAGGGATCGGATTCAAGCCATTGCTGAAGGCCGCGCGTGGCGCGATCCACCTGTTGTTAAGGAGAATCTCAAGGGAAAGCAGAGTGGTGGTGGTGGCGGTGGTGGAGGAAGTGGTAGGAGTAATGGAGGGTGGGATGATGATTGGGGTAATGATGATGGTTTTGGGAATTCTGGTGAAATTAGGCGGAATCATTCGACCGGGGATTTCAGGAGCGGTGGTGGTGGTGGTGGGGCGCCTGTGAGGTCGAGGTCTACCACCGGCTTTGCGCGATCGGAATTGGAGGCTTCGGCTGCGAACAAGGAGACTTTTTTCGCGAGGAAGATGGCTGAGAATGAATCAAGGCCTGAGGGTCTTCCTCCATCTAAGGGTGGAAAGTATGTTGGGTTTGGATCGAGTCCTGTGCCTTCTGCACAGAGGAGTAATCCACAAAGTGATTATTTTTCTGTTGTTTCTCAGGTGATTCTGAATGTTTGAAGTTCTTATTTTGATATGAATTGGTTGAATTGATTTGATTTGATTTGTTTGGTGTAATGAAAGTGTTTCTGTGTGGTGTGTTTGTTTTGTTTTGTGATCAGGGGATTGGTAAATTATCGCTGGTTGCTGCCTCTGCGGCTCAAGAGATTACTTCTAAGGTATTTACTTATACTCTATCTTTTGATTGAAAGGCAGATTTATAATTGTTTTCTATAACAAAAAAATGTATATTTTGTGTGTATCAATCAGAGTGTTTTGGTTAGCTCCTTTTTGTTTTTCATAAAATGCATGTTGGATATTCCTGCCATGCAACATTTGATTGTGTTGACTCATCTAGAGTTTATTGTGTTTTTTGAAATAAGACACTCTTGGACTCATAGAGCTTATTTCGTGTGTTCTTTAAAAGTAAGATGATGTTGTCTAGTTTACAATTAAAATTAAATTAATGAAGGAATTAACGAGTCAGCAATGAATGTTTTTCAACCAATTATATATTTGGTGTATGAGTTATTCTGGTCTTATATGTGGATGATATCCTTCTTGCAACCAATGACTGGGGTTGTTGCATGAGGTGAAACAGTTTCTAAGTCTGTCACATAAGCTCTATGTTGACAAGATTTGAGAGATTTCGGATGAAGAATTTCTCACCAAGTTTAGCTCCCTTTCTGAAGGGTGATAGGTTCAATTTGAACCATGAACCAAATAATGAGCTTGAAAGGTAACAAATGAAAAATATCCATATGCTTCTGCTGTTGCAAGGCTTGTGTATGCTCAGGTTTGTACAAATATTTAAGTAGCAGGGGCAAAGATAACACAAATACAAATACATGAGTGAAAATGACAAAACACTATCATTCATTAAAGAAATTTTCTCAACCTAGTGGGGACACTTGCCTACACTAGGCTGTATTGGGTCCGTCCCTGACTAGAACCACTGTCTTCATTTTGGTATTTAATTTTTGCATACTAGTGCTTGTGCCAGCAGAACCAGATATTATGATACCTGTGTTTGTGACCAGTGCTACTGATGTGTTCGTGAAGCACTGTTGTTTTTTGTTTGTTAGCTGTGTTGTTTACTAGTTCAGATTTTCAGACATAAGCAAGGCAATCAATAACATTAATTATGGCGAGAGGCATTTACAAAGATTTTGAAATTATATATGAGCAAGCTATGATAATTTGATCCTTTTTATATGAATTAATAAAAGAGGATAAGTCTCAGCACAACGGTAAGGTTGTTGCTTAGTAACTAAGAGGTGACGGGTTCAAATCTTGAAAATTACTTCTCCGATTGCGGGGGTAAGGCTGCATACATCGACCTCCTTAGACCCCACTTAGTGGAGCCTCGTGCACCCAGCTTCCCTTTTTTATATGTATTAATAAAATTGAACTCAGAAATAGAAAAACCTTACATTTGGTATCAGAGCAGCATATTACCTCTGTCTAGCATTTTTTTCGTTTCTGCCTATATGTTTCTTGTATCTGGAAAGAATGCTTACATACATGATGATTTATGTTACATATGCATAATTATCAGTTATGTTATGCTGATGCTTGACAGTACACCTTCCTTCTCCCTCATTAGTTGCTCTAATATCAAATGTAGTGTTTTTCTACCTTGTAATTAATTTATTAACTCATATAAACAAGCAATAATTATTATCTCCGCATGTCCATACATTAATAGGATCTTTATAAATTCTTCCCATCATAGCTTATGTTTTTTATTGCTTTGGCTTGTGTTGGAAAATCTGAAGTAGTACAACATGATTGAAACAAAAATCAAAAGTGACTCACAAACATAGCAGCAAACAGTGTTATCGAATTGCAGCAATGGCAGCGTCATAGCGGAAAGCGTTGGCAGTTTTTGGCCAACCGCTATTCACTATATGGAAAAACCCTCAAATGATGATGTCTGTCATTTGCTGCTTTAGGGTCACTGTGGCGGTGGTGGCTGATGGAAGAAAAAGTTGTCATGATGTTTTTTATGAGCTTTCTAAGGGGTTGGGTTTCATTTCGGATCAGTTTTTTAGCCCAAAATTTTGAGACCTAAACTCAAACCCGTTTGCTTCATTCGAACCCTCTCTCTCGTCTGCTTCATTCGAAACTGGTGGCTTCTTTTGAACCTCATATTTGTCTCTCAGTCTGCTTCGTCTTCGTCTCTCAAGGTCTCTGCTTTGTCTTCGGCTGCCTTTGGTTGGATTGTCTTCATCTGCCTTTGGTTGGTTCGTCTTCGTCTCCCTTTGGTTGCTTCGTCTTCGTCTGCCTTCGGTTGCTTCGTCCTCATCTTCAGCAACTAAGCAGATGCTTCATTCACTGCAGCAACTGGTTCGTTCATTTAGTTTAGGAGGAGGATGCTTGGGTGTAGGATGATATCTGAAGGATTAGATCTTTTATTTTTAACATCTGTCCTTAAATTTTGATTTTTAGTTGTGTGACAAGTGGTCATGCACTCAAGTTATTTAATAGTTGGATCAGTTATGGCTCTTTAAGTATGTGAGTTTAAGTTCACAAATAATTTTTTTTATAAAAACTATGCAAGACGAGGTTGAGTGATTCAATGCTTGCATCATGGTAAAGGAACTTCCTGAAGTCTTCACCGTTTAGGGATCTCAGACTGGCATTCCCTTATCTTTTTTGGGGCAAAACATTTCTTTTTAGGCTGAGGGTTGTCCATATGTAGAAGCTCATTTTATACTTTCTTTCCTTTTATAGAAATGTGGGAAAGGCGAAACTTTTCTTGCTTGTCATACTTTTCATGGAAATTTTGTTATTTCTATTTTTTGCCAAAATAATATTATTTGTTCTTTGTTTCAGGTCAAGGAAGGTGGTTATGACGGGAAGGTCAATGAAACTGTCACTGTTGTCTCTCAGAAGACAACAGAGATTGGACAAAAAACATGGGGTATAATGAAAGGGGTCTTGGCTATGGCTTCACAGAAGGTTGAGGAGTTGGCTGGAGAAGGTCCAAATTCGAAGACTGATAACTGGCAGGGAAATGAGAATGGTAGAAATGGTTACTATCAGGATTTCAATCAAGAGAACAAAGGTGGGAACTCTTCAATGGGAAGAGAACAATCTTCATCTGGGCAATTTAAAACTCATAGCTCAAGTTCTTGGGACGACTGGGGCAACAAGGATAGTAGGAAGGAAGAACCAGCTAAGGGATCAAATCATTCTTACAACTCAAGCTCTTGGGATGATTGGGACCGCAAAGATTCTAGTAAGGAAGGACCAGCTAAAGGGTCGGCTCCCCATAACAATGATGGTTGGGCTGGCTGGGATGATGCCAAAGATGATGGGTTTGATAATTTTCATGAAGGTGCATCTAATACGAAAGGTGCTGGTCATAAGGCAAAATCAGATTCCACCTGGACAGGGGGTGGCTTTAACTAAGGTTTGTAAATTATGCAATACTTCTTTGGATACTCAAATTTTTATTTTCCCTGGAAATAAGAGAGAGAGAAAAAAAAACTGGAACTAATGGGAATAATTCTTTTATTTGAATGAATGGCTTACTATCATTCACTCAAGCATATTCTTAACATACATCACATTCTTCTTTGGGCCATTGAATAACAATTTGCTCTTACTTATGCTTTCTCTTAATCTCTCATATTCTAAGCACTCTCTCACTTGGTTATGCAACAACTGTTTCCCTTTTTAACTTCCATGACCACACTTGATGGACTTCGGCATGGCACTTGCTTGTGTGAGTTGTAGTGATCTTCTGGAAGAAGGGGGAGAGGGAAGGGGATGGGCTGCATGAAAAGACTTACCATCTTGCGATTGGAGATCGTTATTTGTGGTTTTATTGTGTTCTTATTTTGGTGTTTATGTATGTTTAGTTCTTCCTCTGATTTCCAGTATATTTTGAAATAATTTATCACTTGTTACTTCTTGGACCAGGTTTGATCCATCTATATTACCAGTTTCGTGTTTGTTCTATAAGTGACAAGAAATACAGTAGCTTTCAGATTGATGGCATGCAAGCTAAGCAGTGGTGTCACTAGAAATGATGTGTCTCACCCGACGGTTAGCTATAACTTACAACGGTATTAATCTCTGTGAAACTCAGATACGATGTGCAGGAAGAATGGTTTTGTTTAGTTTATTTTCAGCAAGTCTCTATATTTTATCTTTTCCCCTATTCCCTCTTTCCCTTTGTGACTCTTTTCCTATGTAATTTTTTGGGAACTTCCGTTGTAAAAGTAGTTTTACATGCACACAAGTGTCCAAAGAAAGGGCTAATTGCCCAACTCTCAATTCTTAAGAGCAATATTGCCTGACAGTGTGATGAAATGTTATTTGACATGAAAACTTCAGAATTGTTTTGAATTTGCATCCTCTTAATTTTACTGCTTTTATTATTTCCTCCATGTTGAACGTGTGGTTATTACCTTGTCTTTTTCCCACAACTCATCAATGTCCTATGTGTTGTGCATTTAGCTTCAATCTTGTGCCCTCTTCATACCATTAAGAATGGCATAACACTTGACTCAATCACAATGATTCCAAGTGATCTTATAAAACAGAGGGGAGGGGACTTCAGATAAGTTTGCTTAACTACTGTTTTGCCAGATACCCTCTAGTCTCTAGGGGATGCTTCCTTTATCAGTGGACACTGCATGAATTTCATATTTCTAAACATATGTTGTTTACATTTTGCATTCATTCAGCAAGTTTGTTAGTAAAAGTCTGTGGGTTTACTGAATGATCATGATACACCCTCACTTAATTTAGAGAAAATCTCACTTTAGATTAGCTTTTTTCGATTGGGAAATTGAGATATACAAAGAGTATTGTTTAGTATCAGGTGGTGGAACCATGTTATTCTGAAGTAGTTGGTAGATATGTGGAGAAGTCTCTTGGGAATCTGGGTGCCAATATAGAAAAGTGGTTGCACACTCGCCTACCCAGTTGGCTTGATCATGACTAGGCCTGAATATAGTTAGGTTTTATCGGTTTTAAATTCGAGTTTAAAATTAGGATTGATCAATATTTAAGATAGAGTAAGGGACTAACATGACCTGGTTCGTCCCGCCCTGTCCCATGGTTGCAAGTTACCCATTTGTTAATTTATATACTTAATTGTGTGTAGAACAATGATATCTCTTTGACCTAAAGTATCATTGATTCTCTAATTTTTTTTATCATATATACATATATGTAAATGTTTAACAAAATATTTACATGGGTATTATTTGTTAAATTATATATTCATAATAATAAATAATATTAAGAAGATTTTATCTAAAAGGGATGCATTATATTGAGTTGGGTTTGGGTTCAAAAGATGGCAAGGTCGACAACTGGGTCGGGTTAGCCTTTACGTCTTTGGTCGGGTTTGAGTTCAAAAAATAACTCAATTTACATTTAGGATTGAGTAAGAGACAAATGTTACCCAAATCATATCTGCCCACGATGCACACAAATACTTTTGGCTTTAATTTAATAAGTAAAAGAAATGTTAAAGGAAGCCATACGTTAACTCTACTCTACCAGCTTTCCGGATAATATATTTGTTTCCTAGAGCATGGATGATAATGATTACAAATGGATGATTATTGTCTAAAAGAAAGTTGATATATTCTCCTGCATTTGGTACAGTTGTTAAACAATTAGGTCCTTGTTTGTACACACTTCATGATCTGCAGGGGGTTTTAGTTTGTTTTTAACTAGCAATTACATAATAAATGAGATAAATAACATTTTTTGGTAATGATACTAAAATTTAATAATAAATAAGAATTATCAACATAATTTGGAATTTAAGTCTCTTTGGAATACTTGCTTTATCTTGTTATTTTGTGGTTTAATTGCTAAATATGGTTGATGGATGTTAGGGTTGAACATGAGATAAGTTAAAGTTTGTCCTTTACCCGACTTTAAATATTGGTTGGGTCATTTTTTCAATCAGATCTCGATCTTAGACCCAAAATTAACCCGACCCTAAATATCGACTAGGTCAATATTCAAATCTGAATCTGACTTTAGACCCGATTAAATATAATGTATTCTCATTTTAGATAAAGTTTTCTCAATATTATTTATTATTATGAATATGTAATTTGACATATAAAATTATATATGTATATATATATTATCAATCATATATATATGATAAAAAAATTAGATAATTATTATACTTTCAACCAAAAGGTTGTCATTACTATGTACACATTTGAATAGAGACACATACAAACATGATGAGAGTGAGCATTGGCCCATACCCGGCTCTAAATATTAACCGAATCTAATTTTTTAACCTGATCTTAAACTCGATCAGACCCAACCCATTTTTAGTCTGATCATGATCGGACCATATGGGGTGAGCGAGTATGATTGAGTCCTGCTCACCCCTAATGGATACAATGAAGGAACTAATCTATTTTATGCACTTATACATGCTTTTACTATGATAACGGTGAGAAATTATCTGAAGAATGGATAAACTTTTATTTATATGAAGAAATGTTATGAGAATCGGATTGAGTGGTACAATCAGTTTGACCACTGACCAGATTTGAAAATAGTTTTGGTTTGTAATTTTAATTGAATGAGAGATTAGATCGTTTTAAATCGTAAAATTTTTGGTCCGACCATATTAAACCACAATAATTCAAAAGTAAATCGAACGGTTTATATAATTTAAAAAACGGAATATCATTCTAATATTTTATTTTACTTTGATCCAAAAAAGATAGAGAAATGTAACTTCAATATAATTATACATAATTATTAATTATATATAAAATCACTTGGTTTGACCGGATAATTTTACTGTTTAAACCGATTAAACATAATATGAGACATCTTCCAATTTTATATATGGTTTAGGTTACACAACATTAATCCTAAGACTTGATAAGGGATTCTTTATATAAATTACAAAAGCCCAAGACCTTGGAATTGTTGATCTTGTAGTCACTGAATAAAAGATTAATATCAATTTGATAGTATTTAATTAGATAGATTATAAGGACATACGAGAGTGAATTCACTTATTTAAATCAACAGTGTGATCCAGAGATCAAACTAAAAGAAATCTCATATGGAATCTAATTAGTTTAACCATAAAATTGTTTAATTGGACCGAACAACTTCATATAATTAATAATTATATATAAATTTATAAGTATATAATTACATACATGGGTTATTATTGTGTGTGTAGTCTTAAAGTCATTGCTGCACGTTGTAAGACCCAGCCAAATTGTGCAACTAAAAGTAAACCTAAATCCCTAATAGGTGTCATACTTCTCCGTTGTTGAAAGCTTGCAGCCATAGCAGTTTGGAGTAACAAATCAATTAACATTGTTCAACGCTTCCCAAGGTAAAGATGCAAGAGCGAAGATAATATTAATCAACTTTTTCCTTCTCTTTAATTTTTATTTTATGTTTGTTTGGGTGCATTGAAGATTTGTGAAAAGTGTAATAATGTTTTCCACTGCAGCACCACTGTGTTTTTTTGTTACTCTATGATCGCACGTGAATTACCACAATCTTGTAGCATGGCAGTCATTGGACATGTCAGCAAACTTAAAACTATTCAAACAAAACAAGACCGACACACAAATAGGCGATGTCTTATATACTCAATCATTAAACCTGAAGAGGTGTACACTCAACTCATAATATAACAATATATAATGCTGTATTTTATTTACCGTTTCTCTGTAATTACACTTGCTAGCATGTAACAAAATGAACTCAATCATATATTGATCTACTAATTACGCAGAATGGAAAAAATATTAACATCTAATTATCCTCTTCTTGGTAATAGTTAAAGGACAAAACAAAAAAAAACACTAATCAATTTCATATAATCCAGAACCAACATTACACTTCAACCATTAAAAACTAGAAATAAACCAAACATTTACAACAATAAAAACCCAGATCTAAAACATCAACCGTAAACAAAACACAAGACTTAACCACCAAAACCATAAAGGGTCCTTCCCTGTCTCTTAAGAGCATAAACCACATCCATAGCAGTAACCGTCTTCCTCCTAGCATGTTCTGTGTAAGTCACTGCATCACGAATAACATTCTCTAGAAAAATCTTCAACACACCACGAGTTTCTTCATAAATGAGACCACTAATTCTCTTGACACCTCCTCTTCTAGCCAAACGACGAATCGCAGGTTTTGTGATTCCTTGAATGTTGTCACGAAGAACCTTCCTGTGTCTCTTTGCTCCTCCCTTTCCTAAACCTTTGCCTCCTTTTCCACGACCAGACATTGTTACTGATAAGTTTTGAAAGATTTGGTGTTGTGAATTCGATTTTGATTGTGATTTGAGATTGGATTGGAGGAGTTGGGTTATATAGAGAGAAACGTGTTATGAGTGATGTGTTATGGTAAGTGATTTGTGGCTGTTGATGTTTTGTTTTGGATGGTTGGAGATGGGTATCCTCGTCGTGTTTGGTTGGAGGATATCAACCGTGGATTGTTTTATATCAACGGTGGATGTTGTTTGCTATTATGATGCGGGGTGTCTAGTTTTGTTTGCGGATCAATGACGTGGCAGGTTTTTAAGAATCCTCAGATGGGTTGCATGTTTTAAACAAGAAAAATGAAAGAGACTAGGAGATAACTCTTGCGGTTATAAAAGTATGACATTAGTACTATTTGTTTAGTTTTAAAAATATTTTTGGTAAAAATAATTAAATAGGATATATATTATAATTTTATTGACTAGATGAGATAATTTATCTCCTTATATCATAAGATAATTTATTCTCTATATTTATTTACTACATATATATCTATATTTTTTATCTTATCTCTTACTATTTATCTAATATTCAATTTTATCATTATAACCTACTAGCGTGTTGACATGCACTACCGTGCTTGTCAACCCGTTTTCCTATTGTTTGTAATGTATAGTTTGTATTTTATAAATTCAAATATAATTTTTTGCGCTAAATTTACGGTTGAATTTATTCAATTAGTCTAATATTCAATTTTTTAAATACACTTTTAAAATAAGAAGATAATAAGGATAAAATAAGAAAATAATATTATATGGTTTTTTGGTAGAAATAAAAAGATATTGAGGGCAAAATAGGAAAACACAAATTACACCATGATGGGCGGTTATTTTGTGTATTCCCTTTATTAATAGTATAGATAATAAAAAATTCAATTTTTTGAATTTTTTCTATATAACTTTAATTTATGAAAATATCATGTATAATATTATTATTTTTGGAAAAAATACAAATTAAAAGGCAAGATAATACATCTAAAAACCCACATAATTGATAAAGTGAAATGTAAAACATATTGTAGAATTATAAGAGTCCATTTGTTTAATGAAATTATTTATATTGTTTATTTATACTCTTTATTATTTAATCATAGCTTAGTATTATAATTTTTTTGAGTTAGTTAAGAGAGTCAAAAGTCCATAAAACCATCTACATCCCATGATTCTTATTCAAATAAGAATCTTCTTCCCTCCTTTGTTATTGTGAGATTTTTAATTCGTAAGAATACAGATTGCAGAAGAATTTTCTTCTCTCATTCTTATTAAAAGAAGTGGGCCCAAATGTTAAAAGGAAAAGAAAGACATTATGTGGTAGGCTGTGAGATAAATTGTAAGATCTAAGTAAGAATAAAAATGATCACTATACTAGAGTTGTCGTTCAACCGCGTTTATTTTAGATGTATAACAGTATTTTCATGCGCTTTCTGTTTGACCGTAGTAGTATATGGTCATCATTAATAGCGTTTTCACAAACGTTGTTGTATTGTTTATATACCACAGCATAACACATAAAAAGCGATGTCATATAGTGCATCAATACAACAACGCATCGTCCACAAAGCGCTATCATATAGTGGATCAATACAACAGCGCATCGTTAATAAAGTGTTGTCATATAGTCTTATATAAACAACGCATTTTATAGGTCTTATTAATAGCGCTTGTTGTTGCGCTGTTCAAGTTCATATATTTAACAACGCAATAACAGAAAAGCGATGTTGTGTTATTCATAAATTTTCCAAACCAACACATTAATACAACAACGCATCACATGCATAGCGCTATTGTATTACTAATGTACCACATCGCTTTCTATAAAAAGCGTTGTTGTAGTTATCCTTTAACTACAACGCATGTCAGGGCTTCTCCTAAAATTCGTTGTTGATTTGTATAAATTAATACATGCATATGCATTTATTAGCATAACAGATATTCTCAACAACATATATTTATACATTCTGAACAACACAGACACATTAATACAGGTGAAGTTTGTTTTATTAAACATCAGTACAATACAAAATACAAACAATAAATATCATGTCAATTATATTTTGACAGAGTACATAATTACAAATAAAAAAATGACATAAATTACAAAGAAACAATATTATACAAATTACAAACAATCAAAATTATAAAAAGACTACTTGCATCTATTTTATCCTTTTTTTTATTGTTTTTGTCTTCTAGGGTCATCCTTATCTCGAGGAGCATATTGATTTACCCAAAGCCTTTCATCGTGATCATCTCTTGTATATAAATCATCATCCATAGTTGGTCCGCTCTCACATGACTCATATGTCCCCAAAAGGATCATCTTCATCAATATCTTCATATTCTTGGTCATCAATATTATTGACAATTATTTTGTTAATTAAAAGAACAATGGACCATTTCATATCAGCTGAGTCACTAACATATAATACTTGTTCAGCTTGTGATGCTAGAATAAATGGCTCATCTTTATATCCTGGCTTATTAAGATCCACTTGCATGAACCCTAACTCATCAACTCGGAAACCATTGTTGTTATCAACCCACATACAATAAAAAACCGACATCCTAAATATTGTGTAATCCAATTCTCATATGTGTTCAATCAGTCTAAAGTATGACATGCTCACATATATTGGGTTTCTATCTTTTGCACTTGACATGTGTAAAGTTTGAGCAACAAGAGTCACACTACTATTTTGCATTTTACTTTGATCATCTTGTTTTTTTGTATAAAATGTGAACTCATTAATCAGGTAACCAGTGTAGGATAAGACATGAAGGCTTGGACCATTGGCTAACCATTTCAATCTTTCGAAAACTGAATGTGCATTTATATTCAACTCCTCATCAATGTAATTTTTTAGCCACTTTATGAAACACCGATTATGCTATTTGAAAATCCAATTTTCGTTCTTACTTAGGTAACACTTCCTTAGCATCTCCTTGTGTGTTTCAACATATGGCTCAACCTCGACGGCATTATGTAAAACATATAAGTGCGCTTGCTCCAATTCAATTCTTGTTATAGTCAATATTTCATTCCGAGTAATACCTTCACCAAATGTTTTTTTTTGCATATCGAGGCTTTGGAATGCCCATGAAATCACCATCGGTAAGGTATCTGGTACAAAAATCAAGGGCTTCTTCAACAACATATCGTTCGACAATACAACCCTCTGGTCTTGATCGATTCTTCACCCCTTTTAATGTCTTCATATAATGCTAAAAGGGGTACATCCATATCATATAGGAAGGGTCACATAGTTGTGTCTTTCGAACAAGATGAATGCTTAGATGAACCATTAAGTCAAAAAAAGAATGTGGGAAATACATTTCAAGCTCACACAAAGTCAAAATAATTTATCTTTACAATATAATTGTGTTTATTAATACAAAAGTGGATAAAGTAATTTCTCAGGGTCAATCACTTTGCTACAAATTGCCTTGAAGAAGAAGCATAACCTAGTTATGGTTCCTCAAACTTTTTTAGGTAGAATTGATCATATTACAATAGGCAAGAAATGTTCCATAAGTACATGACAATCATGAGACTTAAGACCTTTTAACTTGAGGTCTTTCATTGATACGAGATTCTGAATGTTGGAAGAGTACCCTTCTGGAACTTTAACACTATGAATAAATTTACAAAATTCCATTTTCTCCTTCATCGTCAAAATATAAGCTACTAGAGGTAGACATGTACGTTTTCCCTTCATTATCGGTCCTAATTCCTTTCTTATTCTCATACTAACCAAGTCCAACCTTGCATTCAAGCAATCTTTGGTCATACCAGGGATATTGAGTAAGATACCAAGGAGACTTACAAATACATTTTTTCAATATGCATAACATCGAGGAAATGTCGTACATATAATGAACTCCAATATGGCAATTCAAAGAAGATTGACCTTTTCTTCCAACCACTTGTAACAATTTCTTTTGCAAAAGGTTTACCAAAGTTAGTATTCAAACTCTTTAGCTTTTGAAATAATTGGTCACCTGCAAAGGAGCATGACCTTCTTCATTGTTTCCATCAAATGCTTTTCTCCATCGTCGATAGTGATGATCTGAAGGCAAAAATCTATGATGACCAAGGAAGACATTTTTCTTATAATGTTCCAACCTCATTGAATGAGTATTGTCTTCACATACAGGACATGCAAAACGCCAAATCATTGATTGTGCCAACAACAAAGCCCTCAAGTTGAAGCTTTCTTCCCTATACGCATCATATATATTTGTGCACGTTACCCATGCCGAACAACAAAGCCCTCAAGTTGAAGCTTTCTCCCTTTATACGCATCATATACATTTACGAATTTCTCCCACATTTGCTTTAAGTCTTCAATTAATAAATCCAAATATATGTCTATGTCATTTCCTGGTTGTTTAGATCCAGAAATTAACATAGATAACATCACATATTTGCGCTTTATGCATAGAGAATGAGGTAGGTTGTATATCACCAACATCACTCGCCATGTACTTTGGGAGCAACTTTGAACACTATGTGGGTTAATTCCATCCGTTGACAATGCAAGGCATAGATTTCTTGATTATTGACCAAAACTAGGATAGTCGTGATCAATTTTTCTCCATTGAAGAGAATATGTAGGATGTCGAAGCTTGCCATCTTTAATCCTTTCTTCATCATGCCATGTCAACTTCTTTTCATCTTTGACATTGTTAAACATACGCTTGGATCTTGATTTGATGGGAAAATACCATACAACCTTTTTGGGAATTGAGTCTAACTTCTTATATCGTGATGCATTACATTTAAGACAAAACTTTAATGAAGCATACCCATTAAAAAATAAGATGCAATCATTTTCACAAGCATGTATCCTAGTGTAGTCTATGCCAATAGGGCGTAACATTTGTTTTGCTTCATAAGTTCGAGAAGGGAGCACATTATCTTCCGGCAACATATCCTTCAGAAGTGCAAGTAAGTCGATGAAATTCTTATCAGTCCATCCATTAACAGATTTCAACTTATACAACCTTGACACCGTTGCCAATCTTGTGAGTTTAGTACAACCATCATACAATGGTTTCTCAGCATCACTTATCAACCACTGAAACATCTCATGACAATCCTGAAGATCCTCTTCGACAATGTTTGCCATTTCCTCAAAACGATCGTCTTCATATGCATTTGTGTAGTTATCTTTCATATGCATCTCATCATCACAATCCATAACGTCTCTCGTCTCACCATGTCTTGTCCAACATGTGTAACTTTGATCAATATCATGATACACTAAATGACCTTTTAACTCATTTGGAGTAATTTGGTTTGAGTGACAACATCTTAAGCAAGGACATACAATTCTATTAGGGTTTTCAACATTCTCAATTGCAAACCTAACAAATGATTTTACTCCTTCTTCATACTCATTCGCCAATCGATTGACACTCATCCATTTTCGATTAACAAAAAATATATAATGAGCATAAATCCTTAAAGCTTGGAGTTAAGCTCACCACGCAGAGCAAATGCATTATTATGATCGGAACCCTAACTCATAATGTAAGCTAAATGAGTCAGAAACCCCAACTCAATACAAGCTAAATGGTGAAATTATAAGGAAAATATTTATAACTCAATACAAGTTAAATATAATGTAATTAAAAAGACAAATAACTATAATAAGAATTCACTTTCAATTCGGTGTTGAATGCGTGAATGAAGATTTTGAGGTTAAACAAGTAAAGGATTTTCAAAATCGGTGTTGAATGATTTTCGTGTGGAATGAGAGAATGATTTTTGGTGTTGAATGAGTGAATGATGATGAGGTTGAATGATTTTCGAGGTCGATTTTGAGAGTAAATGTTTTTCGCTGCTGAGTAAATGAGTGTTGGGATTGCTGATGAATATATGAGAATGCGGGAACATTTTATTTTTTTAAGGTCTGATAGAATCTTCAATAGCGCATAATGAAGAAGACGCTGTCAATGATACATGATCAACAACGCAACCTAAAGGAAATGCTATGAAAAAACTCCTCATTCAAATATGAAGGTAAGTGTTCCACATCGCAATCTTAAGGAAACGCTGTGGAAGATATAATAATTTTTTTTACTAATTCTTTATTTTTAATGAAATCCAAATTAGTAATTACATTATGACATTCGATTAATGACAATTAATTAAATACATAGAACAATTAATACTAGCAATAAATAACATTCAAAAAATTATTCGATTAAGCATTGTGTTAAGTGGAGAGGAAATAGTTTTGATCATATCGACAATGCTTCTTACCATATGCGCTGTTGTATAGCTAAAAGAGAATGAATGAGAGATAAGTATTCAACAACGTTTGTTTGTTTATGCACTATTGAATTCAACAAAAGCAACAACGCTTTTTTTGATAATGCGTTATTGACTTCAACGTAATCAACAACACATTGTTAAAAGAGCATTGTTGTATGGGTATAACAACAACATAATCACACAAAAGCGTTGTCGAAGACCATTATTCCTAATTCTACAAAATTACGCACATAACAGAAAATATTCTGATGCATACAGAAACAAAACATAACAACAAAATGGATGCATACAGAAACACCAAATGACAACTATATGAACACAATTGAATTTCAACTGAATTTATATATTGAACATTAATTACACTGTTTATATAAACATATATTACATAGACCAAATCATATACATTACATTGAACATTAATTGAATTCCCTAAGCTAAAATCTGTGCAAAACTAATCTATTATACCTATCATTTGTAAACTAAACTAAGTACAAACTTTGACCATTATTCTCTAATCTGATTGACTTGGTCATATGTATGTGATTTGCCAATAAACTTGATTTCATTAGTTGGTCACTGCCAGTGTTGCCCATGGCGGATGGCGACCCACGGCGGCTGCCAAAATTCAACCATGAAGGCGTTGCAGATGGCGTTGCGGGCAAATGGCGGACGTCATCATGGCGGTTGAAAAAATAAATAAAAAATATAACATAATAGGAAAAATAAAATAATAAAAACAATAACACAAAAATCAAACAATAACATAAAGTTTAATAAAAACAATTAAATATTAATGTCTCGTAAAGATCACTAAAAAGTAACATAAACAATACTAATAAGTCTTGTCAACATTCACAACTAAAAATCAAAGGAAAACTCAAATATAAAGTGCAAAAGATATAATTTTCTAAATATCCTCCTCCTCCCCAACATCATCCTCCATAGTTGCAAACTCAGAAACATATCCTTCAATTTCTTCTTCATCCGAGTCATTACATTCAAAAGTTGCAGTTTCTTCTTCACTTTGTCCATGTCCATTTCTTTCATCTACTTCTTCATCTACTTCTTCAACTACTTCTTCAAGTATTTTCTCTTTACCTTTTTTAGATGATGAAGAACCACCCTTAGTTTTCTTAGCTTTTTCTCTTGAATGTATAAGTATAGCGTTCTTTATTTTTTGACGCCTTGTACTCATTCTAGGCTCTCCAATCCCTGAAGCCCGATAAATAACATCCCATTATATATCATCATCATCTTAAAAAACCATCTCATTTCCACCTTCATCATCATCATCACTATCCATCTTCTCAACAAGCCATTCATTACATTCATCAATGTCATTGAGGGAGATTGGGTCAACTTCATCCTTGATGTTATATCTCCGCTTCAATGCTTGATTGTATTTAACATAGACCAAGTCATGCATTCTTTTAATATCAAGCTTATTCCTTTTCTTGGTATGAATCTGCAACATTCCAATAAATAACTAAGATGAGACACTTATAATTTTTTCAAGGTAAACCCAAAAGGAAAGTAAGTAAATAATTACTTGTTCAAAAACACTCTAGTTGCGTTCACATCCCGATGCACTACAAGTCAAAGACAAGATTCGTATACCTAATTGTTGCAAATTTGGGGATGATGTACCAAACATTCTCCACCATACAGCTACAAAGGTGAATTAATTTGTTAAGCATTTGACTTAAATATAACAACATATTTTGTAAAGCCAAAAATATTTTATTTCTTACCTGGTACCATTTCTGTCCTCATGGCTATAACTGTGGATGATCCAAACATTCCACTACCATCTTTATATGTTTGCATCTCTTTCAACATCATGAATTATGTTTGTGTATTGAGTGCAAACTTATGAAGGCAAGCATGAAACCCACCTATAATTTCAGGGTCAAATTCCATACTGCGATTTACATAATAATATTCCGGATTTAGCATATAACCATCCGCATGTAATGGATGATGAAGTTGACAATTTCATCTTTCATCAATGATCTTAAAGACATCCTTGTATTTATTCTCATTGAATGCATTTATAATGGCCTCCTTAGCCTTATCCATAGCTTCATAAATATAACTCATGACTGCCTTCTTCTCACTATCCACGAGCCGAAGCACTTTCACAAGAGGTCCCATAACCTTCATTATATATGTTACATTCTTCCAAAAGCTTGGCATGAGCACAAGTTTTGTTACTTCCTTTCCTTTGGTTTCTTTGGACAATTTGTTTGTTGTCCACTCATCTGAGACAAACATCTTTCTCAAATTTGCCTTCTCCTCATAAAGCCTTTCCAAAGATAGATAGGATGTTGCAAAGCGGGTCACTGCATGTTTCATCAACTCCCTCTTCTTTGTGAAGTGTCTCATCAAACTCAAAGTACTTGAATGGACGTAAATGAAGCCAACAATAGAGATAGCCCTTTTGATTGTCATTTTGATCCTATGAAGCTTTTTGATATCTTCCAACATCAAATCTATGCAATGTGCTGCACATGGGGTCCAATAAATTTTTGGTCTTTTCATTTCCAACATCTTACCAGCTAGAACATAGTTGTTCTCATTGTCTGTTATAACTTGCATAATATTTTCTTCTCCAACCTCCTTCATAACAACATCAAGCAACTCAAATATTTTACCGCTGGTTTTTACAAAGTCAGACTCATCCACAGACTTGATGGACACTGTCCCTGCAGTCGAATTCACTAGAAAATTAATAATACATCTTTGTTTCCTATCAGTCCAAGCGTTAGACATGATGGAGTATCCAAATCTTCCCCACTACACTTTATGATCATTCATCAAGTCTTATGTGTAATTTACCTCCATTTGTAGGAGTGAGACTCTCATAGCATAGTAGGTTGGAGGTGGAAAATGTGGTCCAAACTTTCCAATAGCTTCAAGCATTTCACGGAAGTTGTCCAACCTTACCAAATGGAAAGGGAGACCAGCTTGATACCAAAATCGAGCTATGAATTGGTGGACTCGTCGCACAAATTTTTTGTTTATAGCCTCTTTTATATTTGTTTGGCGCAACTTCTTACTTGCAGTCCTTGACTTTCTATAAAAAAAAGATCTATAGGACCTTTCTTCTTCCTCCCAACAACACTGCTAGTTGTTTGTATTGTTTCTTCAAAGCCTTCATTGAGTGCGCGCTCTTCATCACTATCACCCAATATATCTCTAGCATCTTGCACAACCCTTTGATATGTTGCAGCATCCTTATGTTGTTTTTCATTGAAAATTTCCCAAAGCTCTTCTCGAACTTCCTTGGGACACTCAGTACATGTCTTAACATTGCCCGACCTTCCCATCAAATGATTCTTCAATCTAGTAATTCATCCTCTATAGGTATTAGAGCAAAAATTACATATCACATTGTTTGTGTCTTTTTCTGTTAGTGGTGTGTAATATTTCCAACCAATATCTCTCAACCTTCCAGTAGTTGAAGATGATTGACCTTGGTTGGACATTGTGAATAGATACTACAAAAGTGCAAGTAATATATTTAAGTGACGAATTGTAATATTGTTAGGAAAAAAAACATGATAACTAATATGATAATTGCAATATGAATATATGATAAAGCAAAATTAAAAAGAAAAAGCTTAAGAAAATATAAGCTAGGAAAAAAATTTCAGCACAAAAAAATATGGAAAAAAACTACTTTGGATAAAAAAAAAGTAATCTGAAAAAAATGTAAATTAGAAAGAAAAAAAAATATTATAAAGATAAAAGAAAATAAATTTAAAAAATAGATGAAGAGATGAGAAAACTAGAGGAAAAAAAGATAAATAAAAATAAGGAAAAAGAAAAGCAATGAAAATGAGTTAACAAACCTATGAATGATGGTAGCGGCAGTGAAGGTAGAAGAAGAAGTTTTGAGACAGGGAGGTAATAGATAGAAGATGCAAAAGTAGAAAAGTTGGGGTTTTAATTTTTAAAACATGCAATGGGTCCAAAAAACACATCTGAGCCCTTTTTTTTTAAAAACTGTCCAGAAACGAAAATTTCTGCCACAACGCCATGGCAGCTTTTTTTAACAAAAGGCGGACACGGCCATATGGCGGGAATTTCCAAATGGCTAATGGCGGTAGCCCAAAAAATGCCACCGCCATCTGCCATGGCCGCAATTGGGCAACATTGGTCACTGCTGAATGATCTCCTTCATGAATTTCAGCACGAAATAGCCGTAATCTACCTCGTTTGTTTGACAATGGGTCTACAATTAAAATAAAGTAAACATAGAAGTATAACATTAGTTGGTCATTACACATATAATTGTTTGAGATGATTTGTGCCTAAACTTGTATGCGAGTCCACTTGATTTTGTTGTGATTTGGTAACTTGTTTCTACCACGATTATTCAATTTATAAACTTTCACCACACTAAACAATAGAAAATGTATTTAATTAATACACAACTAGGAAAATGAAAGTGTAACTATAAGTTTAAATGAGTAGCTCACTTACTTAGAAAACATCTCTTTCACAGCGGCGTAGTTGTTCATATCACCACGTGCCAATGAGTCAAAGTAGTATAAAACATCTCTTTCATAGTGGCGTAGTTGTTCATATCACCACGTGCCAATGAGTCAAAGTAGTATATTTCTTCATTGACCCGATTGATGGCAACCAAAACTCAATGTTGCCTAACAAAACATATATACATGGTTAGGAATTGTTAAGCACAACAAACATACTAAAGAAAGAAATATAAAAGACAATTACAAAATTCTCAATCAATATTAAAAGGTGCAAGAAATAAATCTGCATCTTCTTTATGATGGATGAGATTATCTGTAATTTGTTCTACTTTTTCTCCAATCTCATTTTTTCGTGCGACATCAAAACGTTAAGGTGTGGGGATATGAAGATCACTTTTTTCTTATTTACCTTAATAAAATTTTCATACAAGCATCTAATATATATAACACAAATGTTAGTTAATTATAACACACCGCCATGCAAAAATGAGAAGTTAAGAAAACATATTTTACCTCATATATATACATACAACACTTGCACCTATACAATCACGTTTATATACATCCCAAACTTCACTCATGTCAACGTATTTATCAATATTATCCCCGTAGACTTCCTTGGGAATTGATATAATTATCATATCATCTCCCATCTTCTTTACATGCTCCATCAACTAAGTACAATAGTTGATAGTCTTCTTGGAGCTCACATCCCCAGTATATGACTTTGAGCTCACATCCCCGGAAGATGGCTTAGACTTTGGGTGCTACTGGGGGTGGAATTGATATAATTATCATATCATCTCCCATCTTCTTTACATGCTCCATCAGCTAAGTACAATAGTTGATAGTCTTCTTGGAGCTCACATCCCTAGTAGATGACTTTGAGCTCACATCCCCAGAAGATGGCTTAGACTTTTGGGTGCTACTGAGGGTGAAATGTACATTTTCCTGAAATATTCAATAAAAACATATCAATTATAGATCAATATATATATAATATGAGTGAGCATAAGGTGAAAAATCATACCTTAGGAGGAATTACTTGAACAATGTCTATCGGCCAAACCACAAAAGTGTCTATAGCCCCTCCAACTGTGAAGATATCCTCATTGAGAGGAAATGGCAACAACACATTATCATTGATTGCAATGTCAATCGAGACCTTCGCATGATGGCATGAGATACGTGCATTATGCAGCATAGCATCGGCCAACTTGTGCACTTTCCCAACACCCACTACTCGGCTAGTTAGGGTATCGAGGAAAAGTTTGCAAGAACTGATTCCCTTTACGTAAGTTAAAACATATAATTAGTCAATGACTAAATTAAAATAAGTTAACTAAATTACCTCAGGAATGGGAATCAGAATGGGAATGTTGTAAGGTGTAGGTGTAGTGCAACTGTCATTGACGGTTGAAGGAACAATGTTAGCATTACTAGCTAGTAGTTGCCACTTCGCTTCCTTCGCTTTCATTGATTGCTCAAATTCGTGGAACCGTTGTATGAGGCCATCTAGTTGATTTTGAACCTGGCTCATTTGGGCTTTGGTTGCACGCTTTGGATGTCGTACAAATGTTCGTTGCCTAACCCCAAATCTCGCACCTCGGATACGACTAGGGTAGATAGGCAGTCCTAGTGCCTTGTCAAGTATTATGCGACTATCCGGGTTTGCCTCTTTTTCTTTTAGGGCAGCCTGACAAATCAAGAAAAAACATAATGTTAATTAATCACATTTTGATAAATAAGGTATGGAAATTAAGTATAATTAAAAAATATGAGCACTTACAACACGTCTTGCCGCTTCTTGAACTTCCTCATTGTCGATGATACCATCCTTGTTCTTATAGGCACCCACCCATAGAACATCGAGTTCTACTCCATGTGGAGTAGGGGTGTCAAAACGGGCCGCCCGAACAGTTTAGCCCGCGCCCGTAAATGCCCGCAATAATTTAAGTGGGTCGAGCATGCCCGCAATTGGTTAACGGACAAAAAGTCATGTCCTGCCCGTTTTAAAAAAACGAGCTAACGGGCTAACGGGTGGCCCATGAGCATTTTCCTGTTTACATTAAAAAAGCAACAATGGTGAATGCTAAGTTATCAAATGTCAATTCAAATTTCCTATGCAGTACATTAGGCAGTAGAATGTAATGTCCGCAGGCAGCCCGTGGAGCCCATTTAAAATGTCAATTTAAATTTCCTATGTAGTACATTAGGCAATTAAAATTTTAAAGTGTAGAATATAATGCCCGCGGGCAAACGGGCCGGGCAATATGGGCTAATAGGCAAACAAATTTGCGGGCAATGCGCATATTGGCACCCCTAATGTGGAGTCATAGGTGTATCGCTTTTGTTCTCCAACTAACAAAACATAACCAATAATAATGTAATTAGATATATATATGCATACAAAACATAGCCAATAATGTACAAATTAACAATACTTACAATTCTTTCCTCGATTCCTCTATACCCCGCTCGATATAAAGGCTTGGATGCCCTCTTGCGGTTTTCATTACTTAACTTCTGAAACAATAAACAACATTAATATCAACAATCATATACAAAAGCATATATACAAAAGTCAATACAAAGAATATGATTTTACCAAGAAAGACTCGTCTTGTATGTGTAGGATGACAAAAGTCTTCCAATCTTCTTCATCAACGATATTTTCATATTTAGTTGGAGGTTTTAGGTTGACATTGCCATCAGTATCTCTGATTAAATTTCTGGCATCAGTTCAGAATTGTTGGAGAGCCTTGCCAGCCGATTCCTTATGCTTCTCATCAACATCAAAAGTTGTGTGAAATAAAAACACATATACATTATATATTGCATGCGAACACATGCATATACATACATTGCATGAAAACATAACACATATACGTACGTTGCATGAAAACACAAAAACTGAAAAAATAAACTTATTGTTATTTTATTCCAAATACGCTCTTTCACGACATTCCCTATATCACTCAATCTGTTGAAGGTTAGCTTCACATTCTGCCTAACAATAACACCAATGTAGCTTATCAATGTGTTGCCACCCTTCGAGTTTAATGGTTGGCCTTTAGAGTTCCATTGAACTTCTATCTTCACATCCTTACTTCTTGACCGAATGACATTCTTCATGGAAGTCATTCAACGTGGAGGTCATTTTTTAGCAACGATTTCCTTGTCTTATGGAATCAGTGAAGCTTCGTCGCCATTGTGAGATACATGATCGCCACTTTGGGAAGCCATTGATGAAGTTTTTTCAGTTTATGAGAGTATGAGAGTTTATGAGAGTATGAGGGTTTGCTGAGAGTGTGAGAATTTCTTTTCGAGTAAGTTTGAGAGCATAGAGGAAACGATTCATGTTTTAGATATTTAAATTGTAGTAACTATTTAACAGCGCATATTAACGGTAGCATTGTTGTATTGACATCTTCAACAATGCATATTAACAATTGTGTTGTTGTTGTATATCCAAATGTACACTACTCATTTTATGAACACCACCTCTTCCACAACGCATATTTAATATAGCGATGTTGCATCAACATCTTCAATAACACATATTAAGGATTGTGTTGTTGGTGTGTGTCCAACTATTTACTAATTATTTTTTATTAACACATCAACAGTGCAAAGGTATTAAAGAGAATAACAATCCAAATAATTAACAAAAAAACAGAAATTAACATCCAAAATAATTGTTTTATTGTTCATTCAGAGGCAAAATACATTATAATGAACTAAATGATTTGGTAGAAGAGGAAATAATCTTGTCCACAATTTTTTCTTCGACTTCTCTATACAAATCTTGTATAACAGTTCATTGATTTCATTTTAAAATTTGAGTCCTTTTGTCATGAAGGAAATCAATGAACTTAATGAATTGTTGTAGATGATGAAGAAAAATAATTCATTGATCATTTTCCTTTTATTTCCTTTCAATTGAAATAGACCAAAAAATTGAAAGAGATCAATCAATTAAAAGAGATCAATGAACTAAATCTTCATCATCTCACGCAAATCTTGTATGACAACCACATTCCTTCTGAAATCTGGGTCCTTTTGCAAAATCAGAACTTGTTAAACACCCATTAACATGATTCTGAAACAGAAACACAATTTTTTCCTTGACTCCTCTATACAATTCTGGGTGCTTTTTCTCTTTTTCACTCTATGAAGTATTGCTCTTTTTTTACTACTTTGTGTTTTCTTCCTCCTATCTTCATGAACATACTCTTACAGAAACACATACTCTTATGCTCTTAGCTTAGTGATGAAATAGAACATTGAGTGAACCACAATATTTATAGATGAGCAGCCATTAATATTTCAACAAATGAAGAGACGTATAACCACTCAACCATTAATATTTCAACAACCAAGAAACGCATAATCACCCAACCAATAATATTTCAACAAACGAAGAGATGCATAACTACTCCATCATTAATTTCTCGTACGCTTAAAAAATCGTAAAACATCAACAGCGCATAATTAAGCAAGCACGATTACTATGTCATATTCAACAACGCTTCCTTAAATATGCGATGTTGCATATATTCACATCAACAGTGTTTTCTATCAAATGCGTTGTTAAAAATAAATTATTCAAGTCAGCGTTAACATTACTGATGTTCAACAACACATTGTCAAGAATGCGTTGTTGAAGTTACAAAAATTGACAACTCCTACTTTATTATGCATTGTTGATATTCTTCCGCCTCATTTTCAACAGCGTCGTTCAAAATTGCGTTGTTGAATGACTGTTGACTATTATGATATATGACATAATGAATGTTTGCTATTATAGAAAAAAATATATGTTATTCTTAATTATGAAAATGTATAGGAAATTATATAATATTGTGTGAGTAGGGATGAGAATTGGTACCCTCACTCGTGGATAACCACAAATAATACTCGCAACAGGTCGAGTCTGGATCCTTATTTTTGGATTCTTAGGTAATTGAGACCCAAGATTTTGAGACTCACTATTAGATGGGTATGAGACCGGATACGTAATGAGGTACCCAGACCTAGGTACCTGCACCCAATATTCCTTCATATACAACAACATAATTGTAATGTTATGTTAATTATTATGATTGTAATTTTATATTGTTAATCCATAATATCATATTAATTCATAAATGTGGTTATTATGTTGTTAAACAATGATGTTATATCATTAAGAAGTGTGATATATGTTATGTTGTGAATTCATATACATAATCTAATATATGTTGGTTAAACAGTTCTTACTAAATCAATTTTATATTGTAATATTGAATATTGACTTTGTTTTATTTTTATGTTTGTTTGAGTAACATGAGTTATGTTTAATAGAAAATTTAAATTATGTTTAAAACTTTAAATTAAAGTTTATAATTTTTTCTCTTGTTAATTGACTGAATAACATATAAGATTGTAGGAAACGAACACACAATTGCATAAATTTCTCATAATTATTTTTAAGGGAAAAATTCACAAAACTCCCTTAAACTTATGTCTTTTACAAGTATATATCATTAACTATTTTTTCTTCCTAATTACTCCATAAACTTTAAATAAGGATAAAATTGGTATCCTACACACAAAATTTTAAATACTAACAATAAAATTGGATTTATCATATTAGAGAATGTCTTGAATGCGGAAAATTTTAACTAGCATATAATTACATGTCTTTTTGTCTCCAAGTGGTACATCAAATTTCAACCATATTATATTTTTGTCTCAACAACCCTGCATCACATGCAGCTATCTTTTTGTATAACTGGCTACTATGCACTATTATATATATTCACTAGCTCGTATGGCTTTTTATACCAAAGAGCATATGGAGTAAAGTGACAATAATTAATTTGTTTGATTAATGAACATTTCATGCATATAATTTAGTAACAACAACATATAGATATTTGATATTTTGTTTATATTTTATGGATTCATTCAACTTACTAGTCATATATTTCTTAAGTTTTAAGGAGTATTGCATTTGATTAGCATGCATTTTTTGGAGAACATATGATGTCCCATTTTTTGTACCATTCCATATATTATCACCTCTAATTGGTTGAAAAATATTATTTAAGTTAAAAATATAATTATTAAATATTATTTTGACCAATCATATCTCCTGCTACATAGAGTGATACAAAAGAGTGGGACGGCAGATATGAACATGCATTTTTAAATAATAATAATATGCTGATCGAGAAATTTTTATTGTAAGTAATTCAAAATTGCAAAATGTTGGGACAAATTTCAAAAAATAGTTAAAGTTTAAAGATTAATTAGGAAGAAAAAATAGTTCAGGGTGTCTATTTGCAAAAGATATAAAGTTTGTGGAGGTTTTATAAACTTTTCCCTATTTTTAATATTTTTTAATTTGTGGGTCGCTAGATACTCAACCACCATGGATAACAAAATCATTAGGTATTAGCATATGTCTTAGGTACATCTGAATCCAAAAATGAAGCAACAAGACGGATACAAATAATGCACTACCCAAACTTATCGAGACTTAATGTCATCTCTATTTGTAAGATCTAAATAAAAATAAGATTGATATCGGGTGATACAGTAGCTATAACAACTCTCATTTATGGACAAAGATCACCTATCCCATATTTTTCTTATCTCCATATCCCGGACTAATCAAAATTCATGAAATAGTATTAAAATATTAATATTATTTTTTTATAATTTTTTAAGTGAATGAAATTTTTTCATTAGTTTGATACACCAAGTAAGACGTGAATGTGAAAAATATAAATAATACAAATGTAATCTGGTCAACAATCAATCAAGAAGAATACAAATGTTTACGTACACCGTGGATTCACAACCATCAACAGTTCGAAATCAATATTATATGATGGCCACAGATTTCATTTTGAGAATAAAATATATTATAATATCAGAAGATAAATTATATCTTCTAGTCAATAAAATCATAATTGTTGTGCAATGACTCATATCTCTAGATAACAGCAATACAAGTTATGGGCTTGGGCTGATGTAAAGGGGTTGGGGTAGAGGGCTATATATATTGATGTTATGTAAACCTAATGTAACAAGGAGAAGAATAGTAAAACACTAATCCTTATTCTCTAATAATATATAGTGGTAGCCGCTCAACGCTCCCGGGGACGTAGGCACAATTGGCCGAACCTCGTTATCAAATCTCTTGTGTTATTCTCTTGTCTCTATACTCTTTACTATTTGATTGTTCGCTTGTTCCCAACAATTGGTATCAGATGGCTCTTAACCCAGGTGCCAAATTCGAGGTGGGGAAGTTCGATGGAACTGGTAATTTCGGATTGTGGCAAAGGAGGGTTAAGGATGTGTTGGCTCAACAAGGTCTATCAAAGGCGCTGCGTGAGAATAAACCAGAGGGTATGGATCAACTGGATTGGGAAGAGTTGAAGGAGAAGCCTGCGGAAACCATAAGGCTTTGTCTATCAGATGAGATGATGTATCATGTTATGGATCTGACATCACCAACAGAGGTATGGGAGACATTAGAGAAGCGGTTCATGTCCAAGTCTCTAACAAATAAGCTGTATTTGAAACAGAGACTCTATGGCCTGAAGATGCAGGAAGGTGCTGATATGCAACAACATCTCAACAATTTTAATCAAGTGGTCAATGACTTACAGCAACTTGATGTGAAAAATTCCTATGAACATTTGGTGACAACATTGACGTACGGGAAAGACTCAATCAAACTGGATGAGATCACATCTGCACTTCTGTCCCACACTCACAGAAGACAGAATGTAGGTGAAGGGTCTCAAAGTGATGGTCTATATGTGAAAGGGAGCCAAGTGCGTGGGAGGAGACAAGGCATAGGAGGTCATGCCAAAGGGAAAAGACCAACTTCTAGGGGCAGAACACCAGTAGAGTGCTACAAGTGCAA
>NC_032028.1:10901852-10923235 GCF_001865875.1 Lupinus angustifolius | reverse complement strand
ACAGTTTTTTATGCATAATAAAGTTGATGGTTTATTATTTTTTGAAATTGTGCATTATAACTATTATGTTACAATTAAAAGACTTTGGATTGATCTCACCACAGAATAAAGAAGGACCAGATGGAAATAGACATGTTTGAGATCACATTGTATGAAATTTCCATGTCACTCATCCATATTTGATATGTCGTTGAGTATATTAATATGATGTTCATCGTGGTCGAGTCACACTTAAATGTTATGAAAGTTGCGGTGGTTCCATATTTGATATATGAGATGGACCAAATTGTATTAAGGAGAAGTGTAAATGTAAATAGCATATGAATGCGTGCCTAAAGAACCTGTGATATAATTGTTTCACGAAGATATGAAGCCCAAGTGGGAGATTGTTAGAAATTTATAATTTCTAATTAAGGTGGGCATCATATATTTGGTACAACGATATTAGCTATTTATTTTCGGGGTTACATTATAAGTGATATAATTACTGGCTTCCCTTATATTTCTAAAAACTGATAAAGAATATGGGCTTAATGAGTGGATACCCATCAGGTTAACCCATATGAGATAATGAAAATCCTATAAGTTAACGCATAAGGAAGGTTATGACCCCCAACACACCAAATCAAATTCAGTTTTCTCCTCTCCCCATCAGAGTGAAAACACAAGTCCCAATAGGAATCGGGGATTTGGTTGAGGAAGATCATCATACCACAAAACCTCTTTCAAAAACGTAGATCAAAGGAGCACATCCAGGAACATGGATTCATGTATGACACTGCGGCCTTTGTTTCATTCATATATGTGTGTGAGAATCTTGAGATTCAAGATCCTGGGATTGGTATTTCACCAATCATAAGGAATTCCCAACAGAAAGATCTTGGGGAAGCTTCTTTTGTATTAGGTATTCAGATACTAAGAGATCGCTCTCAAGGTATCCTAAGGTTATCACAAGAAAGCTATATAGATAAAGTCCTAGATAGATTTGGCATGAAAGATAGTAAATCAGGGGATACCCCTATAGCTAAGAGAGACAAGTTTAGTCTCGAACAGTGCCCCAACAATGACCTTGAAAGATATGAGACGCAAATGATTCCATATGCATCTGCAGTAGGAAGTCTAATGTATGCTCAAGTTTGCACACGTCCCGACACAACGTTTGTTGTGGGAGTTTTGGGCAGATATTTGGGTAATCTTGTAATGCATCATTGGAAGGCAATCAAACGTGTTATGCGTTACTTGAAGAAAACAAAGGAGTACATGCTCACTTATCGGAGGTCTAAGAATTTAGAGATCATTGGGTACTTTGACTCCAATTTTGCTGGATGTCTAGACAGTAGATACTCCACCTCTGGATATGTGTTTGTATTGGCTGGAGGTGCTATCTCTTGGAAGTCTTGGAAACATACGTTTATAGCTCCTTCAACCATGGTTGCAGAGTTCATGGCTTGTTTTGAAACATCAGACCATGGCATATGGTTGCAGAATTTTGTCATTGGCTTACATGTGGTCGATGGTATTGAAAGATCATTGAGGATTTATTGTGACAACAAGTCCGCGGTTCTTTACTCCAACAACAATAGAAGTTCTACAAAGTCAAAATTCATTGACATAAAGTTTCTGGTTGTTAAAAAAAGTGTTCAAAATGGACAAGTTTCCATATAGCATATAGGGACAAATTTTATGCTAGCTGATCCACTGACTAAGGATTTGGTACCTAAAGTCTTTCATGAGCATGTTGCTCATATAGGTGTTGTTCCTTAGGGTACCTTAGTTCAGTGGGAGTCTAAATGTTTTATGTTTTGCTTTGGATATTATATACATTTTTTATGCATAATAAAGTTGATGGTTTATTATTTTTTGAAATTGTGCATTATAACTATTATGTTACAATTAAAAGACTTTGGATTGATCTCACCACAGAATAAAGAAGGACCAGATGGAAATAGACATGTTTGAGATCACATTGTATGAAATTTCCATGTCACTCATCCATATTTGATATGTCGTTGAGTATATTAATATGATGTTCATCGTGGTCGAGTCACACTTAAATGTTATGAAAGTTGCGGTGGTTCCATATTTGATATATGAGATGGACCAAATTGTATTAAGGAGAAGTGTAAATGTAAATAGCATATGAATGCGTGCCTAAAGAACCTGTGATATAATTGTTTCACGAAGATATGAAGCCCAAGTGGGAGATTGTTAGAAATTTATAATTTCTAATTAAGGTGGGCATCATATATTTGGTACAACGATATTAGCTATTTATTTTCGGGGTTACATTATAAGTGATATAATTACTGGCTTCCCTTATATTTCTAAAAACTGATAAAGAATATGGGCTTAATGAGTGGATACCCATCAGGTTAACCCATATGAGATAATGAAAATCCTATAAGTTAACGCATAAGGAAGGTTATGACCCCCAACACACCAAATCAAATTCAGTTTTCTCCTCTCCCCATCAGAGTGAAAACACAAGTCCCAATAGGAATCGGGGATTTGGTTGAGGAAGATCATCATACCACAAAACCTCTTTCAAAAACGTAGATCAAAGGAGCACATCCAGGAACATGGATTCATGTATGACACTGCACCCTATGTTTCATATATGTGTGTGAGAATCATGAGATTCAAGATCCTAGGATTGGTATTTCACCAATCATAAGGAATTCCCAACATCTTACTCTCATAATCCCTTGGAATAAAGATATAATGTCCCAAAATATATCATGCACAAGGACAATGAAATAAGAAAAAGAAAAAAAAATTAATTTTTTTAATTGACATTATGTTGTTATTGATGCCAACATGATTTGGGGTCATTAGATCTTTGTTCAATGTGTAGACCCGTAATAATAATTGTTCGTGCAAAAACCTTATTTGTTTGGGAATAGATAATTTTGGAAAGAAACTTATTTGTCTTGGATTAGGGGAAAGAGGGAAGAGTTGTGAAGGTTTTATGGAGCCCTATAAAACCTCTACATGCTTATAAAACCTCTACATGCTTATTTTCATGGTTAAAATACCTAAATACCTCTAGTGAAATTTTATAATTATTTTTTTGCATTTCTCATTGTTAGATTGATTTTTAAAGGAATAATAAAAAATTCTTGCATTACATTAGTCTTTTCTAATCTGAATTTCATAGTTCAAAACAATGAATAGATGTTTGCATTCCTTACCCTTTCTTTTCATCCCAAGTCCTCATCCTTTGATCTCTCTCCTTCTCTTTTCCTCATAAATCCCAAAAATAGTGTTAGAAAACCCAAACAAGTTAAAAGAATGAAAGAAGTGGTATTGGTGAATAATCCACTTAATTTGGTATATCATTCCTACATTTTCTTCATATTCATTTTCAACTAGAGAACGAATTCACTTAATCTAAGAGTATGTGAAAAAATTATTACATATTTTAATCATTCATTTTATGAAAATCTAATAATTCAAATTTACTCACTAATTTCAACATTAAAAACTTTTATATAATGAATAACTAAAATTTGAAGTAACTTTTTTTACTAACTATTAGAGTAAGTCAAAGTCAAACTCACCCTTTCAACAAAAAAGATAAATTAATAAATAGTGTTTAATTCCTGTCCTAAACAATTTGCTGCATTTGACATCAAAATGTGGTTCTCACTTCTTTGTGCAGCTGTTTTAACAAACATGTTTGAACAGTGCCTCAAATGCTCCAAAAGCGTACCATCATGGCATCTAACTCAGTCACCACTCTGTGATATTGAAATCCACTACCATGCACCGGCCACCCCCTACACCCTACGTACTTATAAACTGTAAAGCATAAACAAACAAAACCCCACCTTTTCTCTAAATAGTAGACAATTTATTTTCTCAATCAACTCTTCTTCTCATTCTCATCTAAAAATTAACTCATAATAATAATTGAAACATAAATAATAATATATTCTTCTATTAAATTTTTTATCTTATAAAAAATGATAAATATATATCATTGAATATTAATAAATAAAAAATAAAGTATCATTTTGTAATATTTTATTTATCGAGAATAAGATCAATATCACCATCACTCACTAGTCATCAACCATGATATGCACACATGCCATGTAACGAATATTCCTTTTATGACATTATGAATTAAAAAAGGCATCTTACTGACAGGCATTAATGGTTAGCTAACTTAAGAGGCACGTAAACAGATATTTTAATAAAATAAAAAACTCTTTTTACACCGCACAAGAATCCAAAAGTAGAATCTTAAAATACATTGCATATGGGAGTAAATATCATCTGTATTAATGAAAAGACAAGTAGCATATAATAATACACTAAATACAATATGTAATAACATTTTATCTTTTTGTTTATATTGAAATCACATTTTTATTATTAAAAATATAAATAAAAGATAAAAACAATCACTTGCATCTTCGTTAATGGAGAGTATCTTACCACAATGTTGCAAATAAGATATTAGGATTGAATATGTAAAAAACAAAATTATGTATGAAATAGCTGATGTCACGCAAAATTTATGAGTCCTATTATATGTTTTACTCCAAAACTTGTTCAACAATTTCACAACTAAAATACCCGAACTCATTACAAGTTTTATTTTATTACATAACTAAAATAAAAGAGAAAAATAATGTTAATGTTGATTCAACTTATAAGAAGTTGTTTTATAGTTGATAAATTTTCTATAAACACTCATAAAGCAAGGAGTGTACCGATGAGTGTTAGTTCAAGTGGTACATGATTAATTCGCCTTAAATAAGGTTTTGGGTTCGAGTCTTGTAGATGGAAAAATATATACTGAAAAAATTAGCCCCACATACCTATGAATGTTCCCAGCTTGAATAAGATTACCTACAATACGAGGATATATATGGGAAATAAAAAAAAACCATGCAGTTTCTCATTACTTCACAAATGTTAAGTTGATAAATCTAACTCATTTAAACTTTTCTCAATACAATTTTGCATGTAGTTTTTTTATGTTGGGTGGTGTCCTCCTCCAATAAAATAATAATAAAGTTTAATATTTATGTATTTGATAATTTAAGAAATTATTATATTATTTATTTACGTTTATCACATGTTAACCGTTTCTTATAACTAAAAAATAATAGAGAAAAAATGTATGCATTAAGTATATAGTTTTATACATTGTTATTGAATCAACTATTATTTATATTTAATATAATCATTGTTCATTCTTAAAAAAATAATTCAAATGAATAGTGAATGATATAATGATTGTGTATAAATTATTACACTAAAAATATATAAATATTATACTAAAAGTAATATGTATGAAATGTAATATTTATGCACTAACATTGTGAAATTTATAGACAATCAATGCATTATCCACTATTTATTTAGATTATTTTTTGAATGATCAATGATAATTAAAAAATGAATGGTAAATAATATAAATAATAGTATATAAAACTCATATATTATTGGTATATACAATTTTATCATAAATAAATTGTTTACTGGAACCAAGAAATGATTATTTATATCCTTTGCATTAATGATTAATTAATCCGCAATACTTTCACTACCGGCCAAAATGTGAAAATGATAAAAATCCTTATTTATTTATTTATTTATTTATGTATTATCAATATAAAAATTTATACATAATCACTAATATTATTTCTCATTTATTTGAATTATTTTTTTGAAGAATAAATAAATAACAATTAAAAATAAATAATAAATGATATTGATTTAAATGATCTAAATCTACTTACTAATTCAAATCTTGAAGGTTGATTCTTCCCCTTATTAGCATATGTACGCATCTTTTCTCTAAAAATATTGTTTCTTCCACCTGTTTTTACCAATTTATATGTTTCCAACTGGCATGGATCAGTGGGCTGATTATACATCCACCTCTAATTCATTCAATGGCAACCTCAAATAGCTTCTAAAACTATTCTACCAAATCTCAAAAGGTTAATCACGTCCCAATCCAACACAGTCATTATTTTTGACCTTTTTCGGTTTAATTCACATTAACAAAGAAAGCACCCATCATTTTCTGTTGTTCAGAGCACTTGCTGCTGCAAAGTTTCACACGGAACTTGTTGTTTAGCATTGTAACAAAACAAAAACAGAGAACCATTATTAAATTGAGTATAATTGAGTTCCATTATCATTCTCTTTCTCTCTCTTAGGACACTGGTTTATTATGTGGTGAAAGCTTGTTGAACAATTACATCATATATGACCAGGAACTCATCTCGGTAATCTCGAAATATATACTGTTTCAGAAACACCCAGATTGGAATTTTTGTTGTTTTCTATGCTGGGTGCTTCTTTCTCAATCCAAAATTTGATTTTTACTCTTTCTCCCATCGGAAAACAACAGTGCTGACAGCAACTGCAAGCTGTTCTTTCTCTCTCTTTCTTTGTATTGTGTTGGTGACAAATCTCCTTGTTTTCATGTGCAATGTGTCCTTAAGGTCCAGATACACGCATTTGATTATTCTTCCATTTCTCTCTCTTCATTTCTCATTTTTCTGAAATGCCCTTTTCCTTTCCCTCTTCATTCTTCACCGACCCATCAATATTTTCAATTCATTTCTTCATCAAAATCCCATTTTGAATAATGGGTGGTTCTCAGTTTCTCATAAAAATCTCAGCTTTAATATCTTCTGATTCATTAAGATCGTCCAATAACAACCTTTTGAAACCGATTCTAGGATTGCCCGAATTGGAAGTTGCTTCAATCTGTGTGAACCTAACCCTTGTTCTATTGTTTCTCTTTGTTGTCTCTATCAAAAGGATTATTGTGTGTAAGGGTCGAATTCGAAGTCGTAACAATAAGGACAATAACATTGGAAATGACAATAATCATAACATTGTTGTAGAAGCATGTGATGTTCAAATCGGTGGAGTATTCAAATGGTCATCGTTGTCTTGTTTCTATGTTCTGTTGGTTCAGGTTTTTGTGTTGGGGTTTGATGGGGTTGCTTTGATTTGGGGTGAGACTAATGGAAAAAACAAGAACCATGTGGATTGGTCAGTTCTTATTCTACCAGCTTCACAGGGTTTAGCTTGGTTTGTTTTAAGCTTGTCCACTTTGCATTGCAAATTCAAAGTGTTAGAAAAGTTCCCATTTTTGTTGAGAATTTGGTGGGCTTTGTCATTTATCATTTGCTTGTGTACTTTGTACGTTGATGGAAAAGGTTTTTGGGTTGAAGGTTATAATCACTTATGTTCTCATGTTGTTGCTAATTTGGCTGCTACCCCAGCTCTTGCATTTTTGTGTATAGTTGCCATTAGGGGTGTTACTGGCATAGAAGTAATTTGTAGGAACCCGGATCTTCATGAGCTTTTGCTCGGTGAAGAAGAACCAGGTTGTCTTAAGGTTACTCCTTATAGGGATGCTGGACTTTTTAGCTTGGCTACTCTTTCTTGGCTGAATCCACTTCTTTCAATTGGTGCAAAGAGACCACTTGAACTTAAGGACATTCCCCTTGTTGCGCCGAAAGATAGAGCCAAGGCTAGTTATAAGGTTTTGAACTCTAATTGGGAGAGATTGAAGGCTGAAAATCCTTCTAAGCAGCCTTCACTAGCTTGGGCAATTCTTAAGTCATTCTGGAAGGAAGCAGCCGTGAACGCCATCTTCGCTGGTTTGAATACTTTGGTGTCATATGTAGGACCATACATGATAAGTTATTTTGTTGATTACTTGAGCGGTAAAGAGACTTTCCCTAATGAGGGGTATGTCCTGGCGGGTATATTCTTTGTGGCAAAGCTTGTGGAGACCCTGACAACTAGGCAGTGGTATCTAGGAGTTGATATCTTGGGTATGCATGTTAGATCAGCTCTAACTGCCATGGTATATCGAAAGGGACTCAGACTCTCAAGCTCGGCTAAGCAAAGTCACACAAGTGGGGAAATTGTGAACTACATGGCTGTTGATGTTCAGAGAGTAGGGGACTACTCTTGGTATCTTCATGACATGTGGATGCTTCCCATGCAAATTGTTCTTGCCCTTTTAATTTTGTATAAGAATGTGGGAATTGCTTCTGTTGCCACATTGATTGCGACGATAATTTCCATTGTTGTCACCATACCCGTGGCTAGGGTACAGGAAGATTATCAAGACAAATTGATGGCTGCTAAGGATGAAAGGATGAGAAAAACATCCGAATGTCTGAGGAATATGAGGATTCTCAAACTGCAAGCTTGGGAACACAGATATCGGCTACAGTTGGAGGAAATGCGTGGTGTTGAGTACAAGTGGCTTCGGAAAGCCCTCTATTCTCAAGCTTTCATAACTTTCATGTTTTGGAGCTCACCTATATTTGTTTCAGCTGTAACTTTCGCCACTTCCATATTATTGGGAGGTCAGCTGACAGCAGGTGGTGTCCTTTCTGCTCTAGCCACTTTCCGGATCCTCCAAGAACCTCTGAGAAATTTTCCTGACTTGGTATCAACCATGGCTCAGACAAAAGTTTCCCTTGATCGCTTATCCAGTTTCCTGCAGGACGAAGAATTGCAGGGAGATGCAACAATCATTTCGCCACAAGGCACTACCGACGTCGCCATAGAAATTAAGGATGGCGTCTTCTCTTGGGATCCTTCTCTGGCTAGGCCTACTCTATCAGGAATACATATGAAAGCGGAAAGGGGTATGCGTGTGGCTGTTTGTGGAACAGTTGGTTCTGGGAAATCAAGTTTTCTTTCTTGCATCCTCGGAGAGATTCCTAAGCTTTCTGGTGAAGTATGTTGCACTTGAGCATTTCATCCCATCTCACTTTTTTTCTTATATTTATCTATTGGAATTTGAAATACTCTTGTTATATTTGATAATATTTTTTACAAGCATTTGGTTAATTTGCAGGTAAGGGTGTGTGGCTCTTCTGCATATGTCTCACAATCAGCATGGATACAGTCTGGAAATATAGAAGAAAATATCCTTTTTGGAAGCCCAATGGACAAAGTAAAGTACAAGAATGTTCTTCATGCTTGTTCACTGAAAAAGGACCTGAAGCTTTTCTCACATGGAGACCATACAATTATAGGTGATAGAGGTATAAACCTGAGTGGTGGCCAGAAGCAGCGGGTTCAGCTTGCACGAGCACTCTACCAAGATGCTGATATTTATCTCCTTGATGATCCCTTCAGTGCACTCGATGCCCACACTGGATCAGAACTGTTTAGGGTTAGTTAGTTTTTCTTGAGCGTAGAATTAACGCTACCATTTAAATGAATTGGATTTGGCTTAATCTATGACACACAATTGCAGGAGTATGTATTGACAGCACTAGCAGATAAAACTGTCGTTTTTGTAACCCATCAAGTTGAATTTCTTCCTACTGCTGATATGATACTGGTATGGCTTTATGGGTTTGCCAAGCACATTTATGCATTAATGCAATATGTAAGCAGGGGCCTAGTTGATATGCTTAAACACTTCATTTCAGGTGTTTTCCTATGTCATTCTAAATTATGTTACAACCTAGGAAGCACATATATACATATGGGACACAGATACATTGATAGGGCAACAACAATAACAACAACAAACAAGCCTTAATCCCACTATGTGGGACAAAATTCAAAAAATAATTGAAAGATACATAGACAAAAAGTACCTGATAGCATATGTATGAGATACTAGTAAAGTAATCATATTGTAGATTTGTAGTATCAATACTATATGTAGGTTACAATTACAACCTTTTCACATTTGAGAGTTGTAATGAGGAAACATCTGTAAAATGAAATAGCAGTCAGTTTTAAGATTACTATTGTGAAACTAAAGTTATGATATAGGATATCAAGATGCGATGGTAATAGCTTTAAAAAACAAGTCGGGGTGATTTTTTATGAATTCTTGGTCCACATGAATTTGAAACGTGCACAGGAAGTGTTTATTGAGTTAATAGTCATGGAACTCTAGCTCCCTCCCTTTGATATTGTTGTTTTCTTTCACAACAGCTTCCTCCTGAGTGAAACTTTTATCAATTGATCTTTCTGTCAATTGAATATATTGCTCTCACTTTAAAAAAAGTTTCTTTTTTAGTTTGGGTAATGTGGTTGATTTGAAGTGAGAGTAATCTTCTAGAGTTATTTTCCATTTTTGAAGGTTCTTAAGGAAGGCCATATCATACAAGCAGGAAAATATGATGATCTTTTGCAAGCAGGAACAGATTTTAACACTCTAGTTTCAGCTCATCATGAAGCAATAGAGGCTATGGACATTCCTACTCACTCTTCAGAAGATTCGGATGAAAATGTGCCCCTGGATATATCTGTTATGAACTGTAAGAATTCCATTTCTTCTGCAAATGATATTGACAGTTTGGCAAAGGAAGTGCAAGAGGGAACATTAGATCAGAAAGCAATTAAGGAGAAGAAGAATGCGAAACGCTCGAGAAAAAAACAGCTAGTTCAGGAAGAGGAGAGGGTTAGAGGTAGAGTCAGCATGAAGGTGTACTTGTCGTACATGGCTGCAGCATACAAAGGCTTATTGATTCCACTCATAATCATTGCACAAACATTATTTCAGTTCCTTCAGATTGCTAGTAATTGGTGGATGGCTTGGGCAAATCCTCAAACTGAAGGAGACCAACCCAAAGTAACTCCCTCGGTTCTTCTTCTTGTTTACATGGCCCTTGCTTTTGGCAGCTCGTGGTTTATATTTGTAAGGGCTGTTCTGGTGGCTGCATTTGGTCTATCTGCTTCACAGAAGCTATTTTTCAAGATGCTTAGAAGTATTTTCCACGCACCGATGTCTTTCTTTGACTCCACACCAGCCGGAAGGATCTTGAATCGTGTAAGTTTTCTTGTTCTTTCCCTCCATTTTTGTTTGTTTTTATTTGTCTCCGTTTCTGTTGTGCCACGTATAAACGGGTTATCTGTTTCCCACCAGGTTTCAGTTGATCAAAGTGTTGTGGATCTTGATATTCCTTTTAGACTTGGCGGGTTTGCTTCAACAACAATACAGCTAATTGGCATTGTTGCTGTAATGTCTGAAGTTACATGGCAAGTTTTGCTCCTAGTTGTTCCAATGGCTGTTGCTTGCTTATGGATGCAGGTATTAAGAGATCATCCTGGTTGAATTTTTAATCAAATCGGTTTTTTTTAAAAAGGCATGTAAAGATAAAGAGTTGAGTTTTCTTCGCCAAAAACAAAGTCAAGAAGGATACAATAAGGTTCATTTATAGTAAATTTCATCTCTTTGAACCTATTTATCTTTTTTTGTTGTAAAATTTGAAAAAAAGAGAAATTCTTTCAAGAGGGAATGAGAAGATACATTGACAAAGGATTAGAAATCCCCTATCAGATTGCATCTTTCTTTTCTGTTTGCCTACCACCCAGTATTGTGATTTGATGATTGTTTTGTCCATAAACTAATTCCATTGCAGAAATACTACATGTCGTCCTCAAGGGAATTGGTACGTATTGTAAGCATTCAGAAATCTCCGATTATAAATCTTTTTGGTGAATCAATTTCTGGAGCAGCCACCATCAGAGGTTTTGGACAAGAAAAAAGGTTCATGAAGAGAAACCTTTATCTTCTGGATGCTTTTGCTCGACCATTCTTCTGCAGTCTTGCAGCTATTGAGTGGCTCTGCCTGCGCATGGAATTACTTTCGACCTTTGTATTTGCTTTCTGCATGGTATTACTTGTGAGCGTTCCCCATGGAAGTATTGACCCCAGTGAGTATTTAGTTCTGATAACTTGTTTTGTCTCTTCATTTTCACGAGTGAGTCCAATCCTGGAGGATTAAGTTAGCAGCTTTATTAGAAGTTGCTACTCCAAAATAATCCCTTCTAATTATGTAGCATGCAAACAGTACACGGGGAAGAAAACTAATCTCATGATAGTTATAGTGGTGCCATTTATATAATCTTAACCTTTTTTAGCTGCAATTGATTTAGTTTCTTTTTCATTTTGATTATGTATTCAACATAGTTGTGTGGGAACTTGTGTATTGACTCAGATTTTACTGTTGAATTGGTCTGTCACATTAAATAGCCGACCGAGATAGTACATAATTTGATCTATGGTCACTCGTGTATTTTAGTTCCACGTCAAGCAGGCATATTGTTGGGTTTATTCAAGTGTGAAGTCTCACATTGGATATGCGTGGAGGAGTGAAAGAGTTTATAAGTAGGAAAGGTCCATGGAACTAATGCCTTAAGGTTTTGGTTCAAGACGTGGTGTCTCACTTGTGACTCTTTACTCTTCCCATACCCATGTAACAATGGAACTCCCCGGTGGTTGGAGACTCCCTGGTCGCAGTCTGGTCCAACACATATACAGTATTACAAGTATCCTAGCCTTCTAGGAAAGGGCTTTTATGGTGGTATAAGGTTTGACACGATCCAGAGTGTAATGTGGAAAGCAAAACTCTTTTGCTAACTGCTATTAATTTCTGTATAGGCATGGCTGGACTTGCTGTGACATATGGGCTGAATTTAAATGCACGTCTATCACGGTGGATACTTAGCTTTTGCAAACTTGAAAATAAAATTATATCTATTGAGAGAATTTATCAGTACAGCCAAATTCCTAGTGAAGCACCAGCAGTTATTGAAGATTCACGCCCACCATCCTCATGGCCTGAGAACGGGACAATCCAAATTATTGATTTGAAGGTACCAAGCTCAACTTCATATTCTGCATGCTCTTCGGTCTGTGTTTTTGTACTAAGAAAGTCCAGTTTTATTCTATTGTTTTAGTCATTTGTTGTTTATTTCTTTCTCCGTTTGGAAATATCTTGCTATGTTATCACTTGTTGCATAACATGTGTCTAAACCAAGCTCTTAGCAATTTGGCTTGCATTAAGTTGTTATAATTTTTCTACTGCGATAGGCTCTTCCTCACAATAATTCACTTTCCGTTCCCCCCGACTCTGTCTCCCTTGTAGGTCCGTTACAAGGAAAGTCTTCCTCTGGTTCTTCATGGAGTATCCTGCACATTTCCTGGTGGGAAGAAGATTGGAATTGTTGGACGTACCGGAAGTGGCAAATCTACTTTGATTCAGGCGTTGTTTCGATTGGTTGAACCATCAACTGGTAGTATCCTTATTGACAACATTAATATTTCGGGAATTGGTCTTCATGACCTTCGAAGTCATCTTAGTATCATACCACAAGATCCAACCTTGTTTCAAGGCACCATCCGAGGCAATCTTGATCCTCTTGAAGAGCACTCAGATAAAGAGGTTTGGGAGGTTAGTATTACATGGACAGTTTATTTTTATAATCTGTAAATGCCTACAAAGTTTATTTATATATACAATAAAATAAAATAAATAAAAACCTATTACATTCAGAGATGAATCTATTATTATTATTATCTATGTCATAGAATACAAATAATATCAACATTGATAGGAGGGAAGAAAGAACAAGAAACCATAAAAACGAACATATAAATATGATATCATTAAGAAGATAAATCTTCAATAAAGTAACCTATGAAACCAAGAACAAACACCAAATCCAACAAAGTTTATTTTATATCTCCACCCAAAACAAGTCAAGGTCAGCTTCCTCAATCAATATATCTAATAAAACCTTCTAAACAAAAACCATCTTAAAACTTTTGCATGATGATAAAGAAATTTTTGTTTACTTCTATACCCTTTACATTCCTCACAATTCCCTGTAGTGACTAATACCTGAAGTTCCTTTTATCCTTTTTCCTTACTATACATCTTCAGCATCTATGGTCTTTATTAAGGGGAATCAAGAAAATCTGTGTTGTTTTTACCTATTTGTGTCCCTAACTTTAACCCCCCCAATAGTCCTTGATTTTTTTAAAATTATGGCCAAGTTAAGTAGGAGGTTGTGCTACGTTTAATTGCTTTGAGTTTAATTTTTCACAGGCACTAGACAAGTCTCAGTTGGGAGAGATTATCCGTGAGAAAGAGCAAAAGCTTGATACACCAGGTAGGACTTCCAAATGGTTGAAATATTTATCCTTTCTTTCCAAACCCCGTAGAAAAGGGGAAGGAAAAATGGTTAGAGTCACAAGTAGTCATCTTAAGATTTATTTTGTATTTGCAGTGCTAGAAAATGGAGATAATTGGAGTGTAGGGCAGCGACAACTTGTTTCTCTAGGCCGAGCTCTACTCAAGCAGTCGAAAATACTTGTACTTGATGAAGCAACAGCATCCGTTGACACTGCTACTGACAATCTTATCCAGAAGATTATTCGTGAAGAGTTCAGAGACTGCACTGTGTGCACTATCGCACATCGTATACCTACGGTTATTGACAGTGATCTCGTTCTGGTACTTAGTGATGGTAAGTAGAGTTGCATTCTGTTCTTTGCTCTTGTTTCTTTTCTTCTGTTATACAACCTATAGGTTTTGCATTGTCCAACAGTATAAAACAAGACGTTAAAAGTCAAATCTTGAAATATCATCCATATACTTTTCCCTTTTCAATTGCAAGTTTGAGAAGTTATTCCAATAAAGTTGCTTTCATGTACCCAACAAAGGTAACTTTGATGTTCCAATCATATAGGAGAATTAACATTCATCACCGTGTAGATTCTTCTATGTTAATGCAAGATCTAGTTAGATTGTTTATGTTAAATCAATTTTGTCTTATAGTTAGCCAAAATTCCAATTAAAACAAGTTATTAGGGTACATATTTCTGAGTGTACTTCTATGTTGCTACGTTTCTATGCCCCACTTATTAAAGGGCGGCCTAGTGCACGAGGCCGCCACCTAGTGAGGTATGACGTATGTAGCCTTACCCTCGCAAGCAAAAAGACTGTTTCTAGGATTTAAACCTATGACCTCCAGGTCACAAGGCAAATAACCTTACCGTTGGTAGCATGGATCTATATGATTCTTTTTGTGTCCTGTTTTATGCTTATATGGAAAAGAAAAAAACTCCAATTATGTTTTTTGGATCAAGTGATTGGGATGGTTGAATTTGATTTCCTTATGGCTCACTAGTTTGTTCTAATGAAGTTAATTTTTGATATTTTTACAGGTCGTGTAGCAGAGTATGACACCCCATCACGGCTATTAGAGGAAAAGTCATCCATGTTCCTGAAGTTGGTGACTGAGTATTCATCGCGGTCAAGTGGCATACCTGATTTTTAAATCAGATCAAATGCCAGAGCTCAAATTTAGCGGCCGTTAAGTTAGTGCAACTAGAGCTCTAGACATTTCAAAAGTAGAAACTGTAATGATGCCTCAGTTGCTGCCACATCTGCATGAAGACATGCAGAGACACAAAGAATAAAGGAACAGATCAAGTATGTGCCTCCTCATTGATCAAGCACTATGGTGGAAGAAAACTAGTTTTCGGCTTTGAAAGTATCATCATTTATCAACATTGAGGAATTCATGCATGGTTTGCGTAATCTGTGGTTACATGAAAGAAAATAGGTGAGTCTGAATTGGGTTCAATAAGGAAGTTTTGAGAATGAAGGTTTATTTCATAGTTGGATGAGTGTAGAATTGGAACTAGTCTTGTTTCTTCCACTTTCTTGTAGCAGTAGTAGTTCAGAATTATGGTCATGTTAGTATGAGATTTTCTCTCCAACCCCTCAGAAACACTTATATTTATTGTTCATTTTTCCTTTCCATGCAGTTGATTAGTTTTGGAATATTATCATTGATTGTGTAATTAACAGTTTTGTATAGTTTCATCATTTGCCAGTAAGGTATACTTTGGAATATAATGCTACATTATGCCCTTTACTTGATTGATCTGAATACCATGTTGATGATCCTGATGTAGCACTCAAAAGTGTTAACTAGACTCAAAATTCCCTATGACCCCATGAATAGGAAGAGGATGGAATTATATAATTTGGATGCTATCTAGGGAATTTTTATGTTACATTTATTTTACTTAAGTTTAGTTGCCAATTTTTTTTTGGAATAGGTGTCAAGCATTATGTTAGATATTATTATTATTATTATGAAATCAACCTTTAATAAATCCTTCATAATCCACTCTAGCTACTGTGTCTATTATGGTGCCACAGGAATCCCCTCCTATCAATATTCTTAACTTTCTAATATTACATGAAGAAAAAAGAAACTAAAATTGGTGGATTGTGATAATTTTCATATCATTTATTTATTCATGAAAAAGTACTTGGTCCAGTGGTGTGATAAGAGCCGCCACAAATTCAAAAATAATTAATTTTTTATCTATAAGATGAAAAGATATTCTTGTTTAAAAGTAATGTTATTAATTTGTAAAAGATAGACAAATACTATTCTCTTAGAAACTTTTACATATACGAAATCCTATTAGTTATAAAATGAATACTACCACAAACATGACAACAACAAGAATAAGAAAAAGGGGAGGGATCCACTTACTCCAAAAGTAAGTTTTTTTAATTTACTCCTCATACTAGTCATCAATTTTAGGAAAATTCAATAGTTTAAAATAGTTTAAATTAATGAATAGACCTATACCATTATATGTCCATAAACTTACTCCAAAAATGTGTTAGAAAATTTGTTCTCGTAGTAAGTGAATCGGAAAATGTGTTAAATCAAAATGGTTGGTGCAACTTTCATGAATTCACGTTAACATTTATCATAATTGGAGGAAGTATTTTGGAAATAAGCGTATTTATTGGAATTTTAAGTCCTACATGCAACTCAATGAGCTCTACCATAGCCCATACCACTTAATTTCTAATTTACTAAAATATTGTTTAAATAGGTTTAATATACTCTTTAAAACATCTCCTATCATTCTCGCAAAAACTAGTTTTGAATTTATCGTTGTGAATGCAGTTGAAAGCTAGTAGCAATGTAAATAATTTATTAAACTCAAATTATTTGGTAAAGCTAACTTTGAAACTAACTAAAATTTAAAAAATAACTGAAAAATACATACAATATTTATTTAGTTTTTTATTAAGTAAATAATTAATAATTAGAGTAAACATATAAATAATTTAAAATCAAAATTTAAAATTATTTATTTTTTTATTTTTATTTTTAATCGGACATCCAATATTTTATTTATTTGTTTTATTTTAATATTTTATTTATAAATAAAAATAATTTATATATTCATCTAATAATTAAATGCAAATATAATTTACGCATCACAAAAAAATTCAATATAAAAATAATTTATTTGTCACAAAAATAATAAAGTTTTTAATTTGGGGTAACTATGTAATTTATTAAAATTGTTTTCATTTTCTAAATGTTAATTTAAGTAGCTTTATGAAAAGTAAATTTTAAACATTACAAGCTCATTTTTTTAAAAACTATAAGCTCAATTTTTTTACCGAACAACTTTAGTAGCTTATTAACTAATTCAAAGTGATACGATTTACCAAGATACTGGTCCAGTGATGTAAGGATCTGCTAAATCTTTGGGATGATCAGAATGTCAATTGTTCGTGGGAGCGATTGTACCTAGGGGTGAGCAGGACTCGACCCTACCCGCTCACCCGACACAACCTGATCATGATCAGGTCCGAATAGAGTGGGTCTGATCGGTCTAGTGTCAGGTTCGGGTTCAAAAATAGACTCGGTCAATATTTAAGGTCAGGTAGGGACCAAACATGACCTGATCCATAGTCACTCGCTCATCATGTTTGTATATGTTTCTACTCAAATGTGTATAGAGTAATGATACATTTTTGGTCGAAGGTATCATTTATTCTTTAATTTTTTCATAATGTATACATGATTAATAATATATATATATATATATATATATATCATTTTATATATCAAACTACATATTCATAATAATAAATAATATTTAGAAGTCTTTATCTAAAATGAATATGCATTATATTTAATCGGGTCTAGGGTCCGATCGGGTTTAAAGGCTGATCCAATCACTATTTAGGGTCGGGTTAGCTTCGAGTCTAGGGTCGGATTCAGGTTCAAAAAGTGACCCGACCAATATTTAGGGTCAGGTACGGACAAGCTTTACCTGTCCCAACCCGGCCCATGCTTACCCCTAGTTGTACCTGTTATGATGAAAAATCATATACTTCAAAAAATATTAATTCCTTACCTAGAAAAAGTAAGGAGATATCATTTGTAATAACAAAAAAAGATGTGAAACTACTTACCTAAAAAACTATAAAAGCTCATGTTCCTAAATAGTGATACTATCAACTATCAAGGTATTTGTGGATGGATAATCACTAGATGAAAGAAAATTAAAAATAATTTGAATCGGATATGGGCCTTACATAAAATCCAGCCCAACACTTAGAAACACTCGCGTGCACCCTCCACATTTTTGTTCTCGCTTTTCTTCTCTCCTTCTCTCTCTCTCTCTTTCTCTCTCTACATTTTCATCTTCCTCTGTGACTAGTGTGGATTAAGATGCAGAACGTTACAAGGCGATTAGGGCACCAATCTTCAATCTCATCCCTCAAGTCCATTTATCCAATTTCACATCACCGTAACCAAATCTTCCATTTCCACCCTATCCTAATTTTAATGTAATGTACCTTTCTTATTTTGTCGCGAATTGATTGAAATTGTTGTTGTAGATTATGGATCGAATCATGAACAACGAAACGTGTCTACGCTTGCACCTAAGGGTGTTGGACACCTTGTACGCAAGGGTACTGGTGGACGATCATCTGTTAGGTCAGTTTATTCATTTCATTATCAAAACTTGAATTCAACCATTTTCACTATTGATGATGCATTCTGATTGGATATGATGGGTTTTGATATTGAAAATAAATGTTTTTTTTGGTAGTATGAATTGTGATTGATGTGACCTTAATGGACTAGGCAGTAGCAAATCTTACAGGGATAAAAGAAGAAATTCATTAAGGGTGTGTTTGTTTAGGCTTCAAAGTGTTATCCTACAAAAGTGATTTTGGTAAAGGTGAATTTTTTAGAAGCTGAAAAACTATAGCTTCTAAAAAAAACTTAATTTCAGCTTTTCTTTGCAGCTTCTGCTCTTTTGTATAAAGCCCAGCCAAACTAGTGTGCAGATGTTTTATTTTATTGAAATAATCATTTTTTGTGAATTTTTAAAACAAATGGGCCCTAAGTCAAAAGGAAGATTATTATAAAGGGTTAGGAGGATTAGTTCTTTGTTCAAATTAAAAATGAAAATGAGGACACACCAAGAGAGTAAAAAAACATCAATGACGATAAACTGCCCAATCTCTCAGTATCTTTGTAAGAGAAACCCTTTTAAAAATAGCCCATGGGCTCTACACCAAATAGAAGGAAAACTCATTATCTTATACCAAAGGAGCTGCACATTCAAAGAAATCTCCTCAAAGACATGAGAATTATGCTCCTTGTCCAACCAAATACAGCAATGGCCTCTTTGCGAGTGGCTTTTGGAGGATAATGAAGGCAATAAAAAGGCATGGGACTGGGAGCCATGAAATGCAGTTGTGAGATGGGTCTCAAGCCTTCCTTTTCCATTCCCGCTATAGGTGACAAATAGATGAATTTAGATGTTAATGGATGGATGGAAAGCCATCCATCAATCCATATAAATCCATTTAAACCATATTTTAAGCTATCCAATTCATTCATATCCAAACTTAAACGGATGGATTTCAATCCACCCATGACTCTACTTTCATGGATTTGGATGGAGGGTGAAGAAAATTATTATTTCAAAAACTACTATCTTAATAAAACATTTTTTAAAATCATCTTTTGAAAAAACACTTTTAAAATCATTTAAAAAAAACGCTTTTAAAAATCATATTTTTAAAAAGTGATTCTAATTTTTTTAAATGATTTTTTGAACTTCCTTATGGGCATCCATGTAACAGTTTCACACTTCCTCCCCCACCAGCTGATAAAAGGCGTACTGGGCCTAGGCGTAAGTTTTTTTTTTATTACTATTTTGACGTGCAGCCTATGATATCTCCTATAGGCTGTTTGTTACGAATTTGCAATAATACTTGTCTTAGTTCTTAATTTTTTGTAATATTCTACAAATGTGTGACATTTAAGATTCTATGTGTTAACAAATATTCTATATATTATGTACTCAAGAATAAACTTCTATATTAATTACATCTGCGTGCCCTATAATTGATCTAATTTAATAAAATATTAAAAGTTAGAGTGAGAATCATGTATGAATTTGCTTTAATTTAATTTTCTTGAATATTAAATGAAATTGAGAAATAAAGAACTCATTTTTGAATGTTTGTTTATTTGGATGGATTGGATATCCATCCAAATGGATATATCCATGAATATCCATTCGATATAATGGATGGATTCAAATCCATCTATTATTAAACTTATTCATTGGATTCCATCCATTTAAATCCATTAGCTTTGATGGATGAATTTGGATGAATTTAATTTTCTTGGATTTGGATGGATTGTGGATAATTTTGCCACCTTTAATTCTCACTCCTCTAAAAACCAACTCGCAGACCAAATCTACGTCTTAATGAAAATCTTCTTTTGACCTTCTCTGCGTTGTTTACTTGTCTCTTCATATTTTTAGTTTTAGAGGGGACTATCTTTTTAACCTTTGCTTTATCAATTTTAAGAAAAGGTTTCAGAAGGTGCTAATGCATAGTTAAAGTAGTCTTGTTAGCTTATATATTTGATACATAGTTAAAGTAATGCTTGAAAGCAATTCTTTTTGCAGTGGCATTGTTGCTGCAGTATTTGGGGCGACTGGATTCCTTGGTCGTTATGCTGTGCAACAACTTGGTATGTTTTTGGGATGTATAATTGTTTCAAAGAGAAACAAACCAGAATGTTTTCAAGAAATTGTTTTAATTATTTTTTCTGTAGATCAATATTTGGGAATATATTCTGTTACGAATATTAACTTTTATTTATTCTTATTATATTGCAATGCTTGTTTTTGCTGATTTCATTTCCCTCATCTAGCTAAAATGGGATCTCAAGTCCTAGTTCCTTTTCGAAGCTCTGAAGATTGTCACCGTCATCTCAAACTGATGGGGGATTTAGGACAGGTATCATAAGATAATATTTTATACATGTAAAGAGTCCACTGTTGCCTGATCTTCTTTTTGGTCTGAATGGTGAAGTAAATAGTGCTAATTGCTGATTGCATTGTCTATTTGCTAATCTTCCAGTGATTGATATGTCCAGATTGTACCCATGAAATATAACCCAAGAGATGAAAATTCAATAAAAGCTGTGTTGGCAAAGGCTAATGTTGTTATCAATCTTATAGGTATACATTTTCTCATGTAACTCTACACCTTGAAAGTTGCATTTGTTGGAAAACATGACTGTCTTCTCATCAAACACTGGTTCTGGCTTATTTGGTTTCTGGTAGGAAGGGATCATGAGACAAGAAACTTCAGCTTTGAGGAAGTGCACCATCACATGGCTGAGCAACTTGCTCTGGTACTTTCTTTTACATATGTTCTCATCCTAATATCATATTGTCAACATCGGAAATT
>NC_032028.1:10889309-10901752 GCF_001865875.1 Lupinus angustifolius | reverse complement strand
TTCTGATCTTGTTAAAGTAAAGGTCAAAGAAAATCTAGATGTCATTTTACCATGATGGTTTCATAAGGAATTATCATGTTATTATAGGGTCATGTCAACTAGTAGTGATCCCAAGTGGCAAACTTGGGACCTGTCCATACTATTCAGTGCAACAGTGTCTTAAACTGTATATCTACTCTGGTTTTTTGTAACCACTCCTCAGAAGGTGATACTTCAGTTGTGTGTAGCTATAGCTGGGTATGCTGGATTTGGTTCTACCTATCCTTTGTGAAGACTGTGTTGTGATACTAGATAAAGTTTGAAATATTACGTTAAAGATAGTCTTACAGAATGATTATGCAATCATTTTAAAATATAATTGCTGAACTAGATTTTGTAATAAGCTTGCCTCAGGAAAGTATTCATTGTAGAGGTTGAAGGTTCAAATCTGTTTATATGGACTCAGGCATGGTAGTCAAAATCGCGAGCTTACTCGTGAGATCGTCCGATCTTACGATCTTCAACACCCAACCCGTGCTCGATCTCAGTTCTGGACACGGCTCCGTGAGATCGTGTGGGATCGTCGTGTTGGAGCGTAGGATCGGTTGAATCGACGATCCCGTCGATCCCATATTCACTCTTCTCTGCCTCTTTCCATCTCTGTTGTCTCTCAATCTAGCACTGATTCGTAAGATGGATGAAAGAAGTAGAAAGATAGGAACACAAAAAGATCATCAGAACTTCTTGTTCTGGTTTTGAGATCCAGCACACAGCAGCCATGGTATGTTTCAAATGAAGGGAGGAAGAAAAACGGCTGAAAAGAGGAAGAAGAAGAAAAACGGCTGAAGGGAAAAGTTAGGAAACCCTAATGGGCAACCCTAGGGANCAATCTTAATTTTATTCTTTAAAATACTGATTCTTTCACTAATTTATCTTATGTAGCTAGCATATCAAAAAATAAGGATTGGCTCTAATATGAGTTTTTTTTTCCAATCTTAATTTTTTTCTTTAAATATTTGGTTCTTTTACTAATTTATTCTATTTAGCTAGCATATCAAAAAATAAGGATTGGGTTGTAATATGAGGATTTTTACTGGCTTAATCTTATTCTTTTAAACATTGGTTCATTTAATAAATTAACCTATTATATATATATACATATATATATATATATGAGTTTATACTTATATATTAATAAGTAGGATCTTACGAGTCGTGTTACGATCCTACGTTTACGATCTTTGACTCCCCTCCCGATCTTATGTAAAATCTCGATTTTAACTACCTTGGACTCAGGAGCCTCTTGCAAGCTTTATGAGCTATCTCAAAGGGATTTGAGTGTCATTTTTAGGCATGTAACAATTGTGAGGTTTAGTGCTCATAAGTGAGCTAATATTCTGGAACCTTGCAAAGCTTGTCTGGCTTGGCTTAGTTTGAATATTTGTATTCTTTTGCTTTCCTAACTTGACCAGGTTTTTAATTTGTTTATTGATCATATAGCAAATAATCTGAACTGTTGCAGATTTCCAAAGAGCATGGTGGTATCAGGAGATTTATTCAAGTTTCATGTTTAGGAGCATCTCCTTCGTCTCCATCCAGGGTGCTCAGAGCTAAAGCAGCTGCTGAGGAAGCAATTTTAAGGGAACTACCCGAGGTACATGTAGTTTCTTTCTGTCCAGGCTACATAGTTTGTTTATAGTTCCTTTATCGTATGTGTAAGGATCAGCTATTCATTCTGTCCATTTATATTTTCAGTTGAACAAAGAAAGGCCATATCATCTCTTGTTTTTATATGCTTTTCGATGGAACTTATTGAGGCCTTTTTTCATGTAAAAATAAATTATCCTGAATGATGGAAATAGAAATATCTGTGGTCATTCTTGCTTTACTAATTTGCAAGAGCATTTTTATCAGAAATCCTAACACTTAACTCTCCAGGCCACAATCTTGAGACCTGCTGTTATGGTTGGTACAGAGGATCGGATTTTAAACCGATGGGCTCATTGTGCAAAACAGTATAACTTTCTACCATTGATTGGCGGTGGGAAAACAAAGTATGTATAAATCTATCAAGCATTGACTGCAAGCTTCAGTCTTTGTTTACAAATTGAATTTTGTTGTATGTGGTTCAGCTGGCTGGCATTGTACTACACATTTCTTGATATTTTTATTACAAATGCGATTATTGCAGAATCCAACCTGTATATGTTGTTGATGTCGCTGCTGCACTCACTACATCCTTGAAGGATAATGGCACTAGCATGGGAAAGATATATGAACTGGGGGGCCCAGAGGTCTTTACAGTGCATGAATTGGTAATCTCTGACTTCATCTCTTCGTGGAAATTTCTATGGTACCTTGGCACATATGGTACCCTTGTCAATTCTCAAGCCTTCATTGTATGCTAATTTCATTTAAATGTTTAAAAATAGTCAATGAATTGCGTGGGCATTGTACCATGGTAAAAAAATAGGTAGCAGGGAGTTCCGATCTCTTTATTTGTTGCTATTTATGCTTAATAATTTGTCAAAACGGGATGCTACTTGAAAGGAAGGGATGCAAGAACAAACTGCTGAAATTATGTAAAATACTTGTTACATGCAGGCAGACCTTATGTTTGACACAATCCGAGAATGGCCTCGATATGTGAAGGTGCCTTTCCCCATTGCAAAGGTGTGTTCATGTCTTCATCATTTGTTGATTACTTCTCTACTTACCAATGGAAATTCCATGATGATCATATTTTTGGCATCCTAGGAGGATCCTTGTTATCCTTTGGATGTTTATAAACAATAGAGAATGCAATTCTGGGACTCTCCCATATATACTGTCTTGCAAATCTAGCTTATATCTGAAAATGTAGCTGTAAGATTGTTCCTTATAGTTGTGAAGCTAGCTGAAAATTGTGAGATTATAGATGAAAACTTGCAATTGCACAGCTACCTGGTTGAATTAGAGCTGTTTGACGAAACTAGTTATACAATTTTTGACTGGATGGTAAAAATTGTCATTTGTTTAAAAATTAAAGGACAAAAGGGGGACATTATTGGAAGCTTCGTAGTTTTTGGAAAAGCTAGTTGAGGTGGCATTCCAGAAGCTAGCTTTCAAAAGCAATAATCTATCTTCATTTTCAGTTCACCAAATATATTTTATAGTATTTGTTGCATGTTGTATTCAGTTTTACCCCCATGTAATGTATTCAGTTATCCAATATTAAATATGTAAAACTCGGAATTATTTCTAGCCTGAAGGCAATATTCTTCGGGTCATCTATGATTTGGTCAAAGGCATGAACTTAAAAATTTAGAACTTGCAATCCTGCAAAATTTTGTGTTAGCCTGAGCTAGCTCATAAACATGCTTGATTTGAAAATACAGCTATCACTTGGTCATTTTCTATATTAGCTGTGGATTTACTGTTCGTGGGAAAGAAATACTTATGGTTCACTACTTGATGGTTTTTGCTTTGGTGTCAATATATGCTAACATCATGTGGGGTGTGATCGATTTCAGGCAATTGCAGCACCTCGGGAAATATTACTAAATAAGGTCCCCTTCCCTGTACCCACTCCTAACATGTTCAATCTGGATGAGATCCATTCTTTAACTACAGACACAGTTGTTTCAAATGATGGTGAGTTCCTTATTTTATCATAAGGTCTTTCATTCTTTATTGCCAGACATTATTATACAACTCTTTTTTTACTGTCTCATGTCCTGCATTTATTGTTTGTTTGACGGAATTTGCAGCTTTGACTTTCAATGATCTCGGAATTGTTCCTCATAAGCTGGCAGGATACCCTATCGAGTTTCTTATCTCTTATAGGAAAGGAGGTCCACAATTTGGTACTACGGTCAGTGAAAAGGTATCTCCGGATGCGTGGCCGTAAGATTCTTTGGATGCTTGGTTTTGAATCATTTTTCTGTTGTGTTGTTGCCTGTACTACGGGGAATTCATTTCACAAGTTGAAAAAGATCTGAAAACCTCAACTTTTGTATCTTCCTTTCATAATGTAGAGTACTTGATCATGTTTGATAATGATAATAAAACCCAGATACTCCTTGATTCTTGAAGATATAAAACGCCTTTTCATCAATTTGAAAGTTCACATTTTTATGCATGTGATTTTTATTGTAGGTGTTTGGTCCTGAAAAACTTACATAAATTCCTATAGAAAATAATATGGGTTGGACACACCCTATGAAATCTAAAGCATTATGATTGAGTTGGGAGTATTTTGTTGTGGGTTCCTCCTATAAATTTTCATCTAAACTAATTATAAACAAAATATGACTTGTAGGGTATGTCATTTTCGTATGGATGAGAGGATTTGTATTAGAATTTAGTCTTTTGTTTGGTACTAGAGAATTAGAGTGGAGAGAAATGAGTGAGATCAAAGAGAAAGTGAAGATTTCTCCTCTTTGGTTGTGAAGAGAGAAAGAGAGGAGAGAGTAAAAAAGATGTGGGACCCACCATAATTTCTTTCTCCCCTAACTTGGTGAGAAAGTGAAGAGAAATGATGATTTTATTTGAAATGTCAAATATACCCTCAAAATTTTGTACTTATTTGTTTTAAAAGTGTAATATCTATGTACCGATATTGTAAAAATTTATACATAGTCATTCATTATTCAATTGTATTAATTTTATTTGATAATAAATGATGATTGAAAATGAGTGATGAATAATACAGTGACAATATAGAAGACTCTTACACTAATAATACATATATTATTTCTCTTGCTTTAAATATTAGTAATATTCATAAATCTTTTTTAAATATAAAAATATTGATTAGAAACAATTGAAATTATAATAAAATATATAATATAAAATTATAATATTTATTTTCAATTAATAATAAAACAATATTTTTTTTTATCTCTTTTAGGGACATTTTTGTCATTTGAATTATAACATTATCTCTCTTCTCAATTTCTATTCAATCAAACAGAAGAGTGAGAGAAGAAAATATATATTTCTATTCATTTTTTCTCTTTATTCTCTTATACCAAATGTCACAAAAATCTACTGTAATTTTTTCTCTTTCTCACCTATTTCTTTCTCAGATCTTTCTATCTTTTTATTTTCTCTTCTCAACCAAATACAGCATTAATATGGGATATATCATTTTCCTTAAAAATATATTAAATAGTAAATGAAACGCCTGTGGTAACTTCTCACCCTGGGATCTGTACCATGGAAAAACAAGTTCTCCCCTTGCTTTATGTTTTGTCAACTAGACTATCGGTTTTGTTTATTCATTTTAGCTGATTTAAATAGGGAATATTTAGGTATGCTTTGAAAACTAATTATTTCACCAATGTGACTTTTTATTCATAAATAATAAGAAAAATATATTAAAACCATAACTAAGACTACAATATTTTTGTACCCAAAAAAATAATTGTACCAAAAAAACGAATAAAGTGAACATTTATATTTTGATTAAATGAATTAAAATGCCAAGTTTACTGGACTACCATATTCTTGATTCCCAAGCATGTTGTGAAACAAATGTAGAGTTTTTGTGGGGTAAAAATGATGCTGCTCATTACATGGCACAACAAGTGAAATGGAATAATCCTTGCAGACCTAAGAGCGAAGCAGGGCTTGGCTTCCAAAATCTGATAACCTGGAATGACTACAATAGGAATTACAAAGCAAGAAGGATTCCCACTGAGATTAGAACATTTTTTTAATAGAACATGCTAGGGGATTTAAAAGCTCTAAATTGTTGGTCCCTCAATTTTCTGAATTATGCGATTTTAGGTCTTATTTTTTTAAGGTGCCATTTTCATCCTCCAGCTTACATAAATGTGTGATTGTAGTTCTCCCTTAACTTTTCATCCAAGACCCTCATGAAATTTCTTATGTGACACATTTTGTTCAACATGGGATTTATATGTGTCACTCCTAAGTGACACAAAAATTATAAGGTGGAGTTTTACTTCCATCTTTTTCATTTGTGCAAAACTTGTCCCCCGATTTTTATGTGAATTTCTTATATTCTAAATTGTGCAAGAATAATCGTTATTTCAATATACCGAACACATAAATTGCATAGCTTATGCATTGACATTTGACAATATCTTCTTCCAAAATTGAATGTGAAGTGCGTGTTTACTAGTGCACGCTGACGACAAACCATTGTATGCTTATAGAAAAAAATATAAGCAACAAAATAAATGAGAGAATAAGATTGTGTTGAATACTACACTGTAATTCTCATTTCTTGTTTGTTGGAAGAAAAATGAATTGCACACACCTCACTCTTCACTCTATGGCAGAATTGTTTGAGAAGAAGTATGAAGATAAGAAAATGAAAGAATCAAAGAATGTATGAGCTTGTTATTCACTTAACTTTGAATACAAGGCATTGTTTCTATTTATAGGCTTAACAACCATAACCAACTATAACAACCATCTAAAAATAGCCTATTGAATTACAAAATCCCATACTCTACCTTAATTCAAAACAACTACAAGCAAACTACACTTAACATCTTCCTTAGCTCTTTGAATCTATCTATCTTCAATGATTTGGTCATAATATCTGCAATTTGTAAAGCTGTCCCACAATACTTCAATTGTATCTTGCCTTTTTCAACTTGATTTCTAAGGAAATGGTATTTCCTTTCTATATGTTTACTGCGTCCATGACATACAAGATTCTTTGCCAAATTGATAGCAGATTTATTGTCAACCAACATCTCTACCTTACCATCAAAATCAACTCCCAATTCATCAAGCAATGAGGTCATCCATAGAGCTTGACACGCAGCATGGCATGCTGCAATATACTCTGCCTCACAGGTGGATAAAGCCACTACCTCTTGCTTCTTAGAACACCAAGATGTTGGTGAACTAGATAGGAAGAACACATAGCCCATTGTGCTCTTCCTTTCTAGTGGATCTCCACTCCAATCTGAATTAGAGTAAGCAACTAGTTGAACTCTGTTCTCTGTTTTCTTATGGAACAGAATTCCAAACTCAGGAGTACCCCTTAGGTATCTTAGAATTCTCTTGGCAGCAATGAGATGTGATTTCCTTGAGTCATTCATGAATCTACTCACAACACCAACACTGTGTGCAACCTCTGGTCTTGTGTGACAAAGGAACCTTAGGCAACCAACAATCTGTCTAAACAATGTGCTGTCAATCTCAGCTTCATCTTCCTGCTTGCCTAGCTTCAGATTGGTCTCTACAGGTGTCTCAGCAGAGTTGCAGTTCAACATATTGAACTTTCTTAGTACATCTTGAGTGTACTTTCTTTGATGCAATTCAATATGGTATTAGAGCCTTCGTCCTAAAGGTTTTGATTACCTCTGTGCAGCAGACATTTCGAATTCATATTTGAGGCATAGCTTTATCTCTTCAATCCTATATGAGTTGCTACCTGTAATTAGTAAATCATCCACATAAAGACAGATGATTAGAGTGTCATGCTTACTCAGATTCTTCACATATACACCATGCTCTACCTCACACTTCTTGAATCCAAAGTTCAAGAAGAATGCATCTATTCTTTTGTCCCAAGCTCTTGGAGCTTGTCTCAATCCATACAGTGCATTTTCCAGTATGTACACCTTATCCTCTATATGTATACCTTATCCTCTTTGCCTTTTACTTCAAATCCTGGTGGCTGCTTGACATACACTTTCTCCTCAAGAGGGCCATTGAGGAAAGCTGACTTTACATTCAGCTGCCATATGTCCCAATTGTTCCAATTTGCTAAGGCAACTAGCATCCTTACTATTTCTAGCCTTGCAACTGGAGCAAAGATCTCAGAGAAATCAACTCCTTCTTTCTGCATAAAACCCTTGGCCACTAGTCTTGCTTTGTGCTTGGCAGTGGTTCCATCTGGATTGAGTTTAGTCTTGAACACCCACTTTACTGCAATAGGTTTCTTGTCAGTTGGGAATTGAACTAGTTCCCATGTTTTGTTCTTTTTAATTGACTTCAATTCTTCCAGCATTGCTTCCTTCCACACCTTGCTATTCACTGCTTCATCTATTGAAATTGGTTCAACATCTGCAAATAGTGCAATGTATTGGACCAATTCTCCTTCATCAGTTATGTTATCATCAGGGACAATTTGATACTCTCTGAGTCTGGTGGGCAAGTTTCTAGCTCTGCTGGGCCTTCCTGACTCACTACTATCAACTAGTGCCTCTGCCTGATGCTCATCTTCATCTGGATCATAAGTCTTAGTGTGTGGTTCTTGTACATTCCAGTCTAGCTGTATCTGAGTGGTGTTCTGATGTTGAATTCCCTTCCTTCCAGGAGCTTGACTCAACAAAGTACACATCTCTGCTGAATATAACTTTGAGAGTCCTTGGATTTAGCAGTTTGTAGGACCCTGTTGGATTGTATCCTATAAAGATCATTTGTTAACTTTTGTCATCCAGTTTTCTCCTCTTTTGATCAGGGATGTGCATATAGCATAGTGACCCAAAGATCTTAAAGTGCTTGATAGAGGGTTTCCTTCCAGTCCAGACTTCTTCAGGCACCTTGGATTCTAATCTTTTAGTAGGACAATGGTTTAATATATAGGCCGCAGTTGTTGCAGCCTCACCCCAAAGATTCTGAGGTAGCTTTCTTGTTTCAAGATAGTTCTATTCCTTCTTTCAGCAACTCCATTATGCTGAGGAGTGTAGGGTACTGTTACCTCATGTTGAATTCCATTTCTGATGCAAAAATCTTCAAATTCCTTGGATACAAACTCACCTCCACCATCTGTTCTTAGTATCTTGATTGATCTTTCTGATTGCTTCTCAACCATGTTTTTGAAGATTTTGAATATGCCAAACACATCACTTTTGGCTTTGAGCAAGTAGAGCCAAAGTTTCCTACTAAATTCGTCCACAAAGGTGACAAAATATTTGTTGCCACCTAGGGAGGGAATCTCCAATGGTCTACAAACATATCAGTGCACAATGTGCAACAGATGGTTGGCTCTTGATGCAGTGAATTTTTTCAATAAATTCCTTGGTTGCTTGATGATTAGGCAACTATCACAAGCTCTCTTAGGTACCTGAATTTCTGGTAAACCAAGAACCAGGTTTTTGGCTCTCGTGAGACTCGGGTCTTTAAAGTTCAGTTGACCAAGTCTCATGTGCCATATCCAAGTATCATTAGTTAGCATTTCAACATTAAGGCATTGAGATTCAATTGTATATAGATTCACCTGGAATGTTCTGTTTTGTGTGAGGTGAGTTCTGAGGATCTTCCTTGCTGTAGAATCAAAGATCTGTAGGTACCCATCTTGCATATTCATTGTAAAGCCTTTTTCTAGTAATTGCCCCAGGCTGATTAGATTGTTTTTCATATTTGGCACAAATAGAACATCTGTGATCATTGTTCTACCTCCATCCTTCTTTGTGATCATTACATCTCATGTGCCTTCAGCTTGGATCACTCTATTATCCGCAAATATGACTTTACTCCTCTTGCTTGAATCAAAATTTACAAGCCAATTTTTGTGTCCTCTCATGTGGTTGAAGCAGCCAGAGTCTATGTACCAAGTTTCACCACTTCTGATTTCTTGATTTGTTGTCATCATTAGCAGAACTGGAGTCTCATCTTCCTTATCAGTTTTTTCCTCCTTTGCCATATGTGCTTCATTTTGGTGTCTGCCATTCGAATCAGGTTGTCCAGGGGAGGATTGGCACTCATATGACAAGTGTCCAATCTTATTGCAATTGAAACACTTGATCCTCTTCTTGTCTAGTCTTTTCTTTCCTCCTCTCCAATTGTTGGCTCCTGTTTTCTTGGTTGTGTTTAGTGAGTGATCTTAATCAGGTCTTTCCTGATCTTGCTGGTTTGAACTCTTCCATCTATAGTCTCTTCCTCTGCCTCGATTCCTGATTCCACCTCTGTAAGGTCCTCCTCCTCTCCTAGTAATCTGAGCCTGCAAGGCTTGGCTGGTGGACTTCTCAGTGGATCTTTCAATGAGCCTCTGCTCATGAGCCTCGAGAGAACCTTGTAACTCTTCAATCTTCAACTCTTCAAGGTTCTTGGATTCTTCAATTGCCACTACTATGTGGTCAAAGCTTGGTGTTAGAGTTCTCAAAACCTTCTCTATGATTGTTTGATCCTTGATCACTTCACCACATGCCTTCATCTGTTTCATTAAGCTGATAATTCTGTTAAAGAATTGTGCAATTCTTTCACTCATCTCCATCTCCATCAATTCATATTGGCGCCTCATAGTTTGCAGCCTCACCTTCTTTAGCTGCTCTGCACCCTTGTTACTTTTCTGCAGAATTTGCCATGCTTCATGTGAGGATCTTGCTGCTGCAATTTTTTCGAAGTGTGCTTCATCCACACATTGATGGATGAGACACATTGCCTTGCAATCTCTCTTCCTATTCTCCTTGTATGTTATCCTTTGTTGTTTTGTTGAGGCTTCATCAATTTCTGGATAGCCTTCTTCCACAACTTCTTCGAGTTCTTGGAATCGCATGATAGCTTTCATTTGTATATTCCATCTACTCCAATTCTTGCCGTCAAGAATGGGTAGATTTGCTGGAAAGGAGTTTGTTTGATGACTCATGGTTTTAATGCACAAAGGATATGATATTGCTCTAGCTCTGATACCAATTTGTTGGAAGAAAAATGAATTGCACACACCTCACTCTTTACTCTATGGCAGAATTGTTTGGGAAGAAGTATGAAGATAAGAAAATGAAAGAATCAAAGAATGCATGAGCTTATTATTCACTTAACTTTGAATACAAGACATTGTTTCTATTTATAGGCTTAACAACCATAACCAACTATAACAACCATCTAAAAATAGCCTATTGAATTACAAAATCCAATATTGTTTAATTTGTAATTTATCTAATAATTTAATCTAAACTGTGCCTACGTTAATTTGATAATATGTTTTCTTAAAATAAATAAATGAGTTCTATTCAAATAATTATCTACTTTTCATTGATTGATTATTTACCAAATTTTATTTTGTTAATTGAAGATGTTTTTATGAATGTGTGTTCTTATTAAATTTTATTAAATACAATAATAAGGATATGAATTTTCTAGAATTGAAAAATATAAGGATTAAACATATATAATTTTAGCGGTTATTTGGGAGAGACATGTGTAATATTATGATGGACAATAGTAATCACATATTTTACATTCAATTTTAAAAAATGAAGTCATCATCATAGAAGTTATTAAATTATGAATAACTATATTAAGTATATTGAGAGATGATTGTTTTTGCACAATCTATTAAATATTATTAGAAGATATTTAGGAAGATGATAGTTCGTTAGAAAGTTAGGAATTAGCTAGTTAGGTTTGTATTAGTTATTTGTTTTACAAGCTTTCTTTTCTTCTTTTCTCTTGTATAAATAAGTCATATTGGCTCACTTCTTATTCATTCAATTTAATGATAATAATGAGAAAAATTACATTTCAATAGAGACTTTAATTCTCTATTCTTTCTTGTTCATCCTTTGTTTTTCATTCATGCATGGCTCCTACCATTTTAACATGGTATCAGAGCAATGTAATTACGTATTCCGTTGTTTATCCATCAATCTATCTTCTTGTGCTTTCTTTGCTTATGAGCAAAATTCTTTATCGATTATGGGTCCAATAATGACCAATGGATAGGTGAAGAAGAAACTTGTATTTATGTTTCTTCATCTAGGCATGATGGTATTTTCAAGTCTTGCTTACATACACCAACATGGATTCTTCCATCATGACATGAAGTTTGATGGTTCTTGGTATGGAAGGATAAGGGTGAAGTGGAACGCATGGAGTTGGGGAATCTTGCTGAATGGATCCCTCTCTGTTTCTAATGGTGAAGAAGTCAAGTGTGTAGAAACTTCAAAGCTCAAACAGGATCAACCTCCATCGTTGCGTCATCACTGTAGCAAGAACATCAGAACTTCATCAAAGTTCTATCCTAGCTCTCTCATAACACTGTATTATTTCTTTTCACATCCCTTTTCTCATTCTTTCAACTTTTAATCATGTTCCTACCCGGCGAACCGAAGAGTCTCATACTTGGTCGCCGAGGTGGGCCCCGCGTGTTAGGACCACCAGAGTTGACCTAAGAGACAACATGCCTTCAGTACCTCACCAACCCACCTGCCAGCACGGCAGACAGGCTGCAGAACGGCTACCAAACCAACCACAGGCTAAAAGACAAGAGTGGCACAGTGTACGGTCCTGGAAGACCGCCTGACACGGAAAAAGCAACTCCCGACAACACCTTTGGTTGGCCACGCGTCGCACCACCAGCCAAGAACCCAATGTCAACTCTCCATTCTATAAATAGGGATCTCTACCAACAGGAAGTATCTTAACTTCTCCACTCTTTAACATTACTCACTCTATTGCTATCTACCTTCATTATTCTGATATTCCCATTCACTTAGTTCATACACTGACTTGATCGTCGGAGAACCTTTTCAGGTACCTCCACCGGCGGGTCC
>NC_032028.1:10793523-10889209 GCF_001865875.1 Lupinus angustifolius | reverse complement strand
CGTCTGTGCTTCCAACTCACACCATGGTAACCACCAGAAACCGAGCTCTATCTACCAGCCAAGTCGACCCTGCCCCAAGTACTCTTCCCCCACCAAGACAACCATCCCATCAAGCCAGCCGAAGCCACCATACCACTCCAGAACAACAGCCAACCACCCAACACCTTCTCCAAATGCTGGAACGCCAGGAGCGGATCATCCAGCAACAGGCCGACGTAATACAAGAACTCCACCAATCCAAAATAAACCCTAAAGATCACTCGGAACGCCATGTTCACGAAAGTAACCGTGAAGAATTAGCGAGCGAGTCCCGCCCACCATCCCAACCAACCCCGCACCACTCTTGTGGTGCTAGACATCCTTTTACACCTGCCATCATGGCTTACCCATTACCCTCCCATTTCAACCGCCCCACAAACATGGACCAATATGATGGGACGGCAGACCCACAAGATCACCTCGACGCCTTCGAGGCTTCTATGTTATTCCATGGGGCAACCGACCCCATCATGTGCAGGGCTTTCCCCCTGACTCTTAAAAAGGCGGCCCTCCAATGGTTCACCCGCCTAGCTCCAAACAACATCAACACTTGGGAAACCCTCGCTTCGGCCTTCAACACAAGGTTCACAGCCAGCAAGAAGCAACAAAGGTCATCATACACACTGTCTGGCATTCGCCAGGGATCCAATGAATCCATCCGGGCATACCTAGATCGGTTTAATACCGAGGCCATGAAGGTGCATACCCTAAGCTCCGAAGTAACAGTGCATGTCCTCGTTATGGGACTTCAGGAAGGTCTTTTCCGCACAGAATTGGCCAAATACACCGACCTCACCATGGAAGACTTCCGTTCCAAGGCCCAACAATTCATCAATCTAGATGAAACCCACCATATACACACCCATGCCGAGCCCCAAACACATCACCCCTCACGGGAAACCAAACGGCCAAGACCACACGACCTACCTCGTGACCTACCCTCACTAACCAAAAAAGCCAAATACTCCACCTATACCCCCCTGAACGCCAGCCGTTCACGAATCCTGCAAGAAGTCCTCTTCACTCACCTCGTCCAACTCCCACGCCCCCGCCCTACCAAGCCAGGCCCGCAAGACCGGTCCAAGTATTGTGACTATCACAGTATGTTCGGCCACTTAACCAATGACTGCACCCAGCTACGGGATACCATCGAAGATCTCATACAGGCTGGTCATCTACAGCGACTCATCGCAGGCCTAGAGCAACGTCGGCGATCACCACAACATCGTCGACCAGAACCTCCAAGAAGACGGTCCCCCCCACAATTTCAACAACGGCGCCCTACCCCACGTCCTCAGGCGGATAGGCACCGGACAGACAACCGAAGGCCAAGGAGCCCAGTTGATATCAACACTATCTCATGAGGTTTTGCTGCCGAGGGTACCTCTAAGACCGCCCAGAAAAAATATGTACGGGAGGTAATGCACGTCGCTGCCAGAAGCTCCCAGTAGAGACAGAACTACAGATCCGCTCCCCCCATTACTTTCGACAACCGTGATTATGAAGGTGTCGACCGAGGGCACGATGACCCCATCGTCATCACCGCCAAACTCAACAACAAAAAGGTTAGTCGCCTGTTCATTGATTAGGGTAGCTCGGCTGACGTTATTTTTCAGGATCTATTTGAAAAAATGGAACTCCGGGACCGCGACCTCCTTCCTTATGATGGACAGCTGATTGGGTTTTCCGGTCAGGGAATCACTCCCAGGGGATATGTAGAGATTTGGCTTACAATCGGCGACCACCCCATGAGTAGGACTGTCCAAACAAAGTTCTTGGTCGTCCAGTGCGATTCAGCATACAACGCCATAATCGGCCGACCAACTTTGAATAGGCTTGGAGCAATCGTCTCTACGCCCCATCTATGCATGAAGTTCCTCTCGATCAACCTCCAAGTCTGCACAGTAAAAGGAGACCAACACTCGGCTCTCAGTTGCTACTAGATGAGCCTCCGCCCCCACTTCAACAAACAGCACGCCCCCCCTCCAAAAGACCTTGGGGCGTGCACATGGTAGAGTTGGACGTTTGGGCGGACGAAGGAGACTTCCGACCACAACCAGAAGAGGAAAAACAACTCTACAGTTGGGTCAATCCCCATGGCAGGTAGTGTACCTTGGGAGTTCCCTTCCGCCAAGCCAAAGGTTATGGCTGGAGACGTCTTTGAAGGCAAACCAGGACCTCTTCGCTTGGTCAGCAGCAGATATGCCGGGTATAGATCCTTCATTTGCCTGCCATCGACTGACAACAAAACAAGGTGCTAAACCAGTGGCGCAAAGAAGGCGAAAAATGGGGGCGGACATGACCAATGAAGTCGCTTTGAAAGTGGCCGAGTTGCTAGAGACGGGTTTCATCCGCGAAATCACCTACACCACTTGGTTGGCAAATGTTGTGTTGGTGAATAAACCATCAGGGAAGTGGCAGATGTGCGTGGACTACACAGATCTCAATAAGGTATGCCATAAAGACCCTTATCCTCTCCCAAACATTGACCATTTGGTGGATAATTCTTCAGGCTATCAGTACCTGTCCTTCATGGACGCATACTCCGGTTACAATCAGATCCCGATGTACCCTCCCGACCAAGAAAAAACTGCATTCATCACTGATCAAGCCGCCTACTGCTACACTGTCATGCCCTTTGGTTTGAAAAATGCTGGGGCAACTTATCAAAGGATGATGAGCAAGGTGTTTGCCGGCCAAACTAGAGAGCACATGGAGGTCTACATGGATGATATGATCGCCAAAAGCCTCCCCGACGAAGATCATGTATCCATTTTGGAAAGCATTTTTCAACAATTCCGCAAGTACAACATGCGGCTAAATCCAGAAAAATGCACTTTCGGAGTGGAGGCGGACAAATTATGACCAGTCGAGGGATCGAGGCAAATCCATCCAAATGCCAGGCAATCATCGACATGAGAAGCCCCCGCACGGTCAAGGAGGTCCAACAATTAAATGGGCGACTAGCTGTGCTGTCCAGGTTCCTCTCGTCCGCTGCAAAGCATTCACTTCCTTTGTTCCAGTTATTGAAGAAGAGCAAGAAGTTTGAATGGTTTGAGAGTTGCGAAGCGGCGTTTAACACTTTCAAGCGATATTTGGCCGCCCCGCCTATTCTCTCTAAATCATTACCTGACGAACTCCTGTATGTATATCTGGCCGTGTCCGACGGAGCAGTAGCGGCCGTACTGAAACGAGAAACGGCAGAAGGACAAAACCCGGTCTATTTCACAAGCAAGGCCCTGCAAGGCCCGGAATTGAGGTATCAGAAGCTGGAGAAAGTGGCGTATGCATTGTTGGTCGCCACACGAAGATTACGCCAGTACTTCCAATCTCATACAACAATTGTCAGAACTAATCAGCCAATCAGGAAAATTTTGCATAAGCCAGAGTTGGCTGGGCGAATGATCACATGGTCAATAGAACTCTCTCAATTTGACATCCGCTTCGAACCTCGCACGGCCATCAAGAGCCAAGTCCTATCTGACTTCGTGGCCGAGCTGGCTGCACGAGAGGGCGATCCGGAGCAGGTATGGACTATCTTCGTTGATGGATCTTCTAACCCGAGAGGCAGCGGGGCTGGAATTCTGTTGGAAGATGGGCAAGGAGTAACCATTGAACATTCCCTCACTTTCATATTTCCAACAACCAACAACCAGACAGAGTATGAGGCGTGCATCGCCGGACTACAGCTGGCAAAAGAAGTGGGCGCCCATAAGGTATTAATTTGCAGCGATTCTTAATCAGATGTGTCTCAAATTACAGGTGCATATCAAACCAAAGACGTTCTCCTCGGGAAATATCTGCTCAAAGTGAAAGAGCTCATGGCCGAGTTCGATGAAGCGACCATTCAGCATGTGCCCCGTGAAAGCAACGCCCGGGCAGATATCTTGTCCGAACTCACCAGTACCAAATGCCTCGGGAACAATCGGTCTGTCGTCCAAGGAACTGTCTACCACCCAAGCGTCATGACAGTGGAACGGGTAGAGATCCCAGACAACTGGATGGGCCCTTTCATCCGATACATCCTCCATGGCACCATACCTCCTGACATGAAGGAAAAGCAACGGTTCCTCAGGTGTTCCTCTTGGTACACCCTGGTCCGAGGAACATTGTACCGATGAGGATTCACCACCCCCTTGCTCAAATGCCTTGGTCCGGATCGGGCGGATTACGTCCTCAGGGAAGTTCACGAGGGAAGTTGTGGGCATCATTTGGGCGCCGCCTCACTTGCTAAGAAGGTGTTACGTGCTGGGTACTACTGGCCCACAATGGAAAAGGACGCAGCAGACCTCACTCGAAAATGCACTCATTGCCAACTTTTCGCCGATTTTCACAAAGCCCCACTAGAAGAACTAACCACAACACAAGCGCATTGGCCTTTCTGTAGGTGGGGGATGGACATCCTGAGACCTTTCCCTCAAGCAGCGGGGCAACTGAAGTTTTTGATTGTCGTCATAGATTACTTCACCAAATGGATAGAAGCAGAAACATTGGCTACCATCACCTCCGCAAATATTCAGAAGTTCACCTGGCGAAGCATAATCACTCGTTTCGGCATCTCGTCCGCCATAATAACGGATAACGTCACCCAGTTTGCCGATCGGAGATTCCAAGAATTGTTATCAGGCCTCTGTATCAAACAACGTTTCACTTCAGTAGAGCATCCACAGACAAACGGGCAGACCGAAGCAGCAAACAAGGTCATCCTGAAAGGGATAAAGAAAATTCTAGACGAGTCAAAGGCGAGTTGGCCAGATCAACTCCATCACGTACTGTGGGCATATCGAACCACTCCCCACTCTACGACCAGCGAGTCACCATTTAACTTAACATACGGCGCGGAGGCCATGACCCCGATCGAGATAGGAGAACCTACCTGGTGAACAATTCAATTTAACGAGGGTGATAATCAATCCCTACTCAGAAACAACCTCGATGAAGTGGAAGAAATTCGGGAAAGGGCCCGTCTCAGAGAAGAAAACATTAAAAAGAAAACTGCGGCGAAATTCAACTCTTCAGTCATTCCCCGCCAATTTCCCGAAGGAACTCTGGTATTAAGGAGAGCAGACATAGGGCGGGTGAAAGGCAAGTTAGGTCCTAATTTGGAAGGACCTTACCGCGTAATCAGCAAGATCGGCAAAGGAGCATACAAGCTTCAAGATTTGGCAGGAAAAAACATCCCCAAGACTTGGAACGCCGCCAACCTCCGGATATTCTATGCCTAACCGGCAACCCCATGCGCGGTTGGTCGATCTGTTGTAATCCTTTCCACTTATATGTGATTGAGATATTATACAATTGTTTTGATGGATCGTTTCCCAGTAATGGTTTCTTACTCTCACCCAAGGGGCCGGTCTTCGCCCCCCTTGCCTGGTGCACTTAATGGTTTTCCACTTTCACCCAAGGGGTCGGTCTTCGCCCCCCTTGCCTGGTGACAACTTAATGGTTTTCTACTCTCACCCAAGGGCCGGTCTTCGCCCCCCTTGCCTAGTGCAGTTAATGGTTTTCCACTGTTACCCAAGGGGCCGGTCTTCGCCCCCATTGCCTGGTGCAAACTTAATGGTTTTCTACTCTCACCCAAGGGGCCGGTCTTCGCCCCCCTTGCCTAGTGCAAACTTAACGGTTTCTTACTCTCACCCAAGGGGTCGGTCTTCGCCCCCTTGCCTGGTGCACTTAATGGTTTTCCACTTTCACCCAAGGGGCCGGTCTTCGCCCCCCTTGCTTGGTGCAACCTTAATGATTTTATACTCTCACCCAAGGGGCCGGTCTTCGCCCCCCATGCCTGGTGCAAACCCCTAATGGTTTTTTACCTTCACCCAAGGGGCCGGTCTTTGCCCCCCTTTTACCCGGAGCCATTTCACATTGATTTTCTACAATCACCAAAGGCCCGTTCGCCTGGCTGAAGGCGGTCGAATTCAGAATTGAATCCATCGCACTCAAAATGTTCATAAACACAAGATTGTCCAGCAGTTGCATAGAGTTATGTACAGAATTTAAATTAAGAAATTATCGCAAAAAGTGTTCATTCATTCAAGTGAAAAGTGTTACATGTACTTAAAAGAGAAAAGTATTACAGGTACTTAAAAACAAAAACAAAAACAAACAAAAAAACTACAACTTTCCCCCATCCTGACCAGGAAGAGGCAATAGGACTGGATCGCCGTTGTCATCCCCCACCATCAGGCGCCCATCTTCAACATAGGCTCCCAGCTGCATCCAAGAGCAGTCTTTGTCTAGGAACGCCATAGCTAGTTGGGATTGGGCACTCTCCCAAGCATCCGCCGCGGCTTCACCCACAGCCTGCTCCAGCTGCTCCTTCTCACCCTCAACAGCCACCCGGCCCTCCTCCAGAGCCCGCACCCGAGCCTCCAAAGACGCCTTCTCCTCCCCTAATGCCTGCACTTGCCCCAGAAGTGCGGCTTTTTCTCGCTCGTCGGCCTCTGCACGATTTTTCCAAGCTACGGACTCCCTTTCTCGCCGACGAAGCGCTTCATCTTTGGCACGGACAGCCCCTTCTGATTCCATCACCTGGGCGCTTCATCTTTGGCACGGACGCGAGTGGATAGATCCGCCACCTGAGCCTTGGCAACCTCGCCCAACCTGACCAGCTCCGCCTTCTCGACGGAATGAAGATCAACCATCTTCTGCTTTTCCGCCTCATGAGCCGTCCGAAGCTTCGCCATCGCGTCATCCGCCAGGCGTGACTCCAGAACCCCCTTTGTCTCTAAATACTTCTGGATGGAAGCTATAAGGACGACACTTCCCTTCACGTTTTGTAGCAGGACAGACAGGGGTAACTTGTCAAAGGTCTCCTTTGCATAGGCATTGAGGAGTGCCTGCTCGATCGCCCTGGGGACACTAACATGGGAAATGCGGTCCTGACTCCCCCTAGAACCTTTCTTCCTGCTTGGCTCAGAGGAATGACCAACATCCTCTCTAGCCGTCTGCCCAGAGGAAGGGGGCGCCGAGGTACCGGCTTCTTCCCCAGTCGATACGGGCGGAGGGTTTCTAGTAGGATCTGCAGCAAGAACTGTTTCAGTAGACAAAGCATGGGGCGTCTCAGGAGCCCTTTGGACCAGCTCTTGATCCACCAAATTCTCAGGCTGCCCCCCACTCTCTGAAGAAGGCGGCACATTTGTCTGACTAGGGGACCCCTCAGTAGGACAGGGAGCAGAGGATGACGTTTTCTGACGCTTGGAAGCAGCAGCGTCCTTCTTAACCAAGGCGGCGGTCCTTTTCAGCAACAGGCTCTTCCTCAGCTTCTCACTCATTTTGGCTTTTAGTTCGACTGCACAAAGAAGAAGAAAAACGTTAATAACAGGATAAGCAAATACATACAAGCAAAGCAGTAAAAGAAGTCGAAATCTGGTCCACCCACCAACAAGGTCCACTAAAGCCCCGTCCCCATCGCGGATTGCCGAGCAAGGAAGAATTCCCCCCTCGTCAATCCAATAAGTTATGAGTTCAACAACATTCGCCTCTTCCGGAGATAAGTCCCCGGTCTCCACCAAAAAGCCCTTGGAAGGGCGTTGATGGATGTCCCCCTTCCAAGAAAAGGGAAATCGCGGCTCGTCGGATTTGCTAAGGCACCAGTCATTCCACGCCCGCCTGACGTTGACCTTGAAGTACCCGCCCTTCCATTTCTTCTCATTTGAAGAAAACGGCGTGAACAACCCCCATTTTGGCCGAGATATCAGACTCGTCCACCCATGACGCCCTTCCTTTTCTTCATCGGAATTGGTGCGGTGACCGACCCGGAACATCCAGAAGAATAGCTTTAGAGTGCAAGGATGTCCGCCGCCTGGCACATAATCTCGAACGCCCGAATAAACCCCCACGAGTTTGGGGTCAGTTGGCTCGGTGCCATCTGCAGGTGCACCAGAATTTGAATATCCCACTCCTCCAATGGGAGACGAAGCCCCAAGCGTCAGACGTACGCCTCGTACAGGAAGAAGGTGTACTTATCTTTTCTCTCCTCGGCAAAGTCATAGCAGACCCTCTCCACTGACTTAGGGGCACTGGCCTCGAAACCATGAAACGTTTCTTTGGCCACAGGTAGGCTGAGGGAACTCCCATAGGGGAACGTGCTAGGCGTCCCAAACACTTCTCTGTCAACCCACCAATAGCGGGAATCCTCCCCGGCCAACTCCGCCGGAACAGACAGTTGCGGAGCCTTTGCCTTATATATCCTCATCGTCATGAACCTGCCATCACAAGAGTCATCAGACCCAGACTCAGACTCAGACTCGGAACTGCCGCTCAAACTAAGCCCATACTTGGCATGCAGTGATGCCAGATAGTCATCGGCACCCCTCCAGTGAAACCCTACACCTCCACCTCCGGGGAGGGGAGGGGCAACACTCAACGGTTCAAGAACCTCCACCAATGCGTAAGACAAAGGGGGTAATTTCTGGAAACACGGTGGAGGTCCAGGAAGGATCTCCACGTCGGAATCAGACTCGTAATCACAAATGAAAACCATGAAGAACAGAATGTTACCTGGGTTTTTTGAAGAAGTTGGAATTAGGAAGAATCCAAAAGAAGATCACGCTGGAAGCAAGAAATCGCGGAAAGAATTCAGGGGTTTTTTTTGAAAATACGTAAAAGAGAAAATGTCACAAGACCCTCTATTTATAGAGGAACCTGGACCATGGGCCTAATTACCAGGCCCATCCATATCCTCATCAGAGCCGTAGAAAAACACTCAGGTGCAATCCAATGGAAACTCGAAAAACGAGGAAAATTCGGCGGAAACCAAAGGTCGTGCCACGTGCTGTCAGTTAAATGACCAACGGTCACTCCCAGGACACAACAAATTTCAGCGGACATTAAGGGTCACAGTAGATAATTATGAAACGTCCCACTCCAGCTGATACACTACCCAAGGTCATTAATACCTACCACGTGGCGCGGGAAACTAAGGAGACACGTCATAAAGTCTCAAAGAAACACCAAGCTGCTCAAGATAGATCCATACGCCCAGTTAGACAATCACCAAGTCCGGGAGCATCTCTAACAGTCCTCGCACGGCGCCCTGGCCAACTCAGTCAACATCCTTTCAGTCTCAGGTCGCCAAACCTCATACGGTCAGACCGCTCTGAAGAAGGTATAGCCTCCCAACATGCTCGCCCAGCATCCTGGCAGACTGGGGGCAACTGTTCCTACCCGGCAAATCGAAGAGTCACAAACTTGGTCGCCGGGGTGGATCCCACACCCAAATCAAGCGAAGCTCGTGTAGAGTCTCCCAGCATGCTCGCCCAACATCCTAGCAGACTGGGGGCAACTGTTCCTACCTGGCGAACCAAAGAGTCTCATGCTTGGTCGCCGAGGTGGGCCCCGCGTGTTGGGACCACCAGAGTTGACCTAAGAGACAACATGTCTTCAGTACCTCACCAACCCACCTGCCAGCACGGTAGACAGGCTGCAGAACGGCTACCAAACCAACCACAGGCTAAAAGACAAGAGTGGCATAGTGTACGGTCCTGGCAGACCGCCTGACACGGGAAAAGCAACTCCCGACAACACCTTTGGTCGGCAATGCGTCGCACCACCAGCCAAGAACCCAATGTCAACTCTCCCTACTATAAATAGGGATCTCTACCAACAGAAAGTATCTTAACCTCTTCACTCTTTATTACTCATTCTATTGCTATCTACCTTCATTATTCTGATATTCCCATTCACTTAGTTCATACACTGACTTGATCGTCGGAGAACCTTTTCAGGTACCTCCACCGGTGGGTCAAGCTCTCCTATCTCATCTTGCTACTTTGACGACTATCCTCTTCTCCTTCCTCAGCAGCTGATCAACCATTGTCCGTACTTTTGTGTTATAGTAAAGAACAAATCACACAAGCGAATTAAAGGTTGATTTGTTTAGGGAACAATGAGTTTTTATTATATTCAACGATGTTTCTTGTCTTTTCTTGGATATTAATTAAACAGTAGGAAATTAAACTTGCAAAAAAATGGTGGAATTGTTAATGGTGTGAAGTTGAATCTAGCTAGTGCTACAACAAACTCGTAAGATGGTGTCATTGATGGTTTTGGAAAGTTTTTTTTCTTTCTATTCTTGAGGAAATAGTTGAGCAAGACTTGCCATTATTGGTTCATGGAGAAGTTACAAATCCAGAAGTTGATATTTTTGATCGAGAAAAGGTCTACATTGAAATAATTTTAGAGCTTTTAGTTCGAAGGCTTCCACGACTGAAGATTGTAATGGAGCATATTACTATAACGGATGCTATTAAATATGTAGAGTCTTGCAAAGAAGGTTACGTAGCAGCAACTATTACACCACTTGTGTTTGGTTCAAGTAGTGAAAACAGCCACAAATTTGGAAATCTTTCATCTCAACATGAGATTGGTTCAAGCACTAACAGCAACAAAGCAGTTGGTGCTTCAGTCTCCTCGTCCTTGGTTGCTTCTAAAGACAGGAAAATAGAAGCAAGATTGCCTCAAATACTATCTCACAACACCATAAGACAAGAAGAGGCATATAATTCATTCACTTTGTCGATCAGTTTCCATTTCATACATAAGCTATTTTCTTACCCCTCTCATACACACAACATCATTATAGTGTGTTTTCACATCAATGAAGTTGCACATTACGATTGAGGTTCCGGTCCATTTTTCTTTCATTCATCATCAATGGTTGGTTCGCTTCTGTCCATGGTGGTTAAGCTCAGAAACAACTTCTATCATGGATGGTTAAGCATTGAATGGATAGCTTATGTCCATTGTGGTTAAGCAAAGATATAGCTTCTGGTATGGATGGTCAAGCGTTTGATGATATAGCTTCTGCCATTGATGATTAAGCATTGTTATTACTTCAAATCAATTCCAAACTGGAGAGTGAAAATTTTCACTCACCAACTTGAGGGGGTATTAAAGATATATTAGAGGATATTTTTTGAAGATGATAGTTGACTAGGAAGTTAGGAATTATCTAGTTAGGTTTGTCTTCGTTACTTGTTTTACAAGCTTTCTTTTCCTCTTTTCTCTTGTATAAATAAGTCATATTGGCTCACTTCTTATTCATTCAATTCAATGATAATGATGAGAAATGTTACATTTCAATGGAGGCTTTGATTATCTATTGTTTCTCTTTTTCTTCCTTCTTTCTTGTTTATCTTTTCTTTCTTGTTTATCCTTTCTTTTTTGTTCATCTTTTTTTCTCATTCATGCATGACTCCTACCATTTTACCGCAATCATCCAAATTTGAGGATGAAAAAACAAAAATAAAATTGGGGTAGCATTTTGCATAAAAAAAAATATGATGGACCAAAACTGTAGTTTACAATTATAGGGATGACTTAGTAACAACAAATATAATATTATGCTGGAATAAATATGTCATGTAAGAAACAACATTAAAGTTTTGGACAAAAATAACATAATAATTATTTTGCATATTTATGTAAATTAGAATATGAACATTGCACATAAAGAAACTAAAATGACTAAATCACACAATTCAAAAAGTTGAATACCAAAAATACATTTTAGGAAAAATAATAACACCACATCACTCGATCTTGGTAAAAGTTTGACAGCGTAAGAATTTCACTGTTGTCGGCTGCGTATTTGACAAAGGAAAATAATATCTTGACAACTGTTGACAAAACGTAAGTTAAGGAATTGTTTCCTTAAGATCTACGCGCATGAATTGGGACTCATCTTTTCTTAGCCACGTGCTGCTGTTGCATTGGCTATATGATATGTGAATAAATCTCAACGGCATTGCTCTCTTGGTTATCTAGCCCATTTGTCTGGACTTTGGCTCAGAGTGTTGGGGGTGTCATATGTTATCTCACACTTAGTGTCATCTTATATGTTACAACTTTGTGATTGGTTGAAAAAATATATTTTAAGGTCATGACACATGGAGTGACACTAAGTGCGGAACAGCAGAAGTGCATCCCTCAATGTTGTCCATTACTCATCGATCAAACTTATTTTATGAAGAGAATAAAATATTTTGTCATACTAGGAGATAATTTATTTCATGTAAAAGTATGATATATATGATATTTTGTTTACTTTTAGAATATATTTTTGTAAAAAATAATTAAATATAACACATGTTATAATTTTACTGGCTAGAAGAAATAACTTATCTCTCTGTTCTCTTTTACTATACCACTTGTGTTTCTTCTTAATTCATGGTCACTATAAATTCTTTTAGTTTACTTGTGCTTCAGGTAAAAAAAATAATGTTTTGTAAATAGATGTAAGTGATTATGATTTAAACCGTGAAACTGAGATTGAACCAAATCAAAAAATATCGTTTGGTTCAGTTTCACATTTCGGTTTGATTATTTTTCAAATGAACTATTTAAAATTGGTTCAGAGTTTTAGCGATTCAAAAATTGTTCGAGCCAAATATCATTATTTCATATAAGGTAAATGAGTAAAGAAAATGTATCATATATATTTCAAATTTGGGCTATGATGCAAGAAAAAAATAATATTATTTACTCTTCAAGGCTAATTACTTATTTGATTTGAAATTCTCACATTCTAAAAATTAGAACTTGTATACATTGAAGCATAATAACAATATGTATTAATAGTTAGTGTACCTTATAATCAATAGTTTACCAAGTATATTAATAATTAATGGTCCCTTTTTATTAGCATGAAATTTTGACGATTTTGCTCAAAAAATATTTTAACTATGAATACCTGCAAACTTTGTATTAATTTTTAATATTTGTTGGCTCCTTTCCAAAACATTTATATTATCAATGAGTGTTGGTTCAAATATTATATGTTTGATTTCTCTTAAGTAAAATTTCAGGTTCGAATCTTGTGGATGAAAAATATATATGTTGCGAGAGTTAGCCCCACATACCCATATATATTTTCAGATTGGACATGATTGCCTCCAGTACGAGAATACATGTGGAGAAAAACATTTACTGATTCTCATATATTGGTCTCCATGATACTACAAATGAGACGCTATATAAGTGGTCTAACATTTTTCCTTTAAACTATTTAAGAAGTAAGAAAATATTAATAATCACATAATGTGGCTATAATAATTATTTAAGAGCATTGTGTTGTCATTTTAAAATTAGTTTATCAATTTTATTGTACTAGTTTTTTGTCAAGTTTATGAATATGACTTGTTTTAATTTGTGTTATATCATTATGCATATGAATTTTATTTAAAATTTTGAAGCATTTATGTTAGTTTGTTAGCTCAAATAGTATTTTAAAATGAACAAATAATGCCTTACATAATATGATTTGAAGGGCTCCGTGTTTTTTTTTACAAAAAAAAAAGTTGTGTAAGCTAACTAAACTACTCATGATCGATTTGGTTTTATTCGATTCCTACATATAATTTCAATATCAACCAAACTATGTCCTTCAATTTGCTTCAATTCATAAATTGCACTAAAAACCAAACTGAGCCATTACACAACTAAATAAAATAGATTAAATTACACCAATAACCTTTAATTTTATTAACACATATAATTCAGTTTAAATATTACACGTACCTTTAGTAATGGATAAGTTAAGGCAATTCCACTCACCCCTAGAGGATTACTTAGTTTAATGTTTGTATGCAAATTAAATATGATTTGCATATATAAAGAAGAAGGGGTGATAATTAAGAAGAATATTCAAACACATAAGATGATTAATATCCATTAGATGATATAACAGTTGAATACATTTTTGACTAAAATAAGATGATTTAATGCACATTGAATTAAATAAATGAAGAAATATGTTGCAAAATAAGAGAAGTAATGAATAAGGGTATAATTAGAAAATAAAATATAAATATGCATTGAATTATAAAAACATCAAGAGATTTGAAATAATATAAAAATATTAAAAGTTATGTAACAAAAAGAGTAAAATATATAATTTATCTAATACCCCTTTTTATTCAAATTTTTTAAGGTTATACATATAATTTAAGAAGTTAATAAATGATATAAAATTAGATATAATTTGACTAAAACACATCAAATTAACAACTAAATAAAAACGGAGAAATATATGGTAAAATAGAGAAGCAATAAATAATAGATAATTGAAAAGTAAAACATATATATTTATTAAGCTTCTAAAGTATCATACAGTTTTAGAATAATATGGGGAAAAATCAAAATATAAAAAAAAATGAGACATATAAAGTATGATTTTATTAGTCAACCACATTATTGTAATAATGAGTTATTACTGGCGTGATGATTATTGCAAATTCACGCAGTGCCTCCAAGTAGCAGGAACCATGAAGAAACAGGGTCAAAGAAAAAAAAAATCATATTATAAGATATTTTTATCCTTTTCAATATAATAAAATAATAATTTTGACATTAAAAACATAAGTAAAAACGTAGAAGATCATGACACTTTTACTCATTCCGACACGTAAGCGCGTGTCACAATCCTAAACGACGCCGACATAAAAGAAACATCCTCCTCTCTCTTCATCTTCATATACCAACCCCTCTCTCTCTCTCATTGTAAGTCTCATCTTTCTCTCAGCTTTTTCTTCTAATAATATTCATTTCCCTGTCCCAAATCTTTTAAGATTCAAATAATCAAAATCAAAATATCTCATATTAATCACATTCTGATGCTTTAGGTTTCAATCTCATTGATTTTTGAATTGGGAATGAGAAGGCGCCCTGTGGGGGGCGTTCTCCCTAATTCAACGGAGAAGAATTCATCAAAGAATCATAATTATCGTCTTTTTTGTTTAGCATCTTTATCTGCATTCTTTTGGTTTTTGTTTTTATACTTTCATTTTTTTATCCTTTCTCATAATCGTAATAATAATAATTATGATCTTGCTCAATCAACTAAATTAGCCCCATCTCTTCCCGTTATTCATGAATCTACCCCTACCCATGTTACTATATCCAATGATTCCCAAACCCATTCTAGAAAAATTGGTTTCCGAAAGAGTAATCATGATCGTGATCATAAGCGTGATCACGATCATGATACTCGCATTCCAGAGAAGAAGAGTTTCCCTTTCGAGAGAGCGTTGAGGACTAGTGACAACAAGAGTGATCCATGTGGTGGGAGGTACATTTATGTTCATGACCTTCCTTCGCAGTTTAATGAGGACATGTTGAGGGAGTGCAAGAGTTTGAGTCGTTGGACCAATATGTGTAAGTTCACCTCCAATGCTGGACTTGGGCCGCCATTGGAGAATGTTGAAGGGGTGTTTTCAGATCAAGGATGGTATGCGACAAATCAGTTTGCTGTTGATGTGATATTCAGTAACCGAATGAAACAGTATGAATGCTTGACACAGGATTCGTCTATCGCTGCTGCAATTTTCGTGCCATTTTACGCTGGGTTTGACATTGCGCGATATCTTTGGGGTTATAATATTTCGATGAGGGATGCAGCTTCGCTTGAGCTGGTTAATTGGCTTATGAAGAGGCCAGAGTGGAGTATAATGAATGGAAAAGATCACTTTCTTGTTGGTGGAAGGATAACTTGGGATTTCAGGAGACTATCCGAGAAAGAATCAGACTGGGGGAATAAGCTTCTGTTTTTACCTGCAGCGAAGAATATGTCCATGCTCGTGGTTGAGTCCAGCCCCTGGAATGCAAATGATTTTGGGATTCCATATCCTACATACTTTCACCCTGCGAAAGATGCTGACGTGTTCAATTGGCAGGATAGAATGCGGCAACTGGACAGGAAGTGGCTTTTCTCCTTTGCTGGAGCTCCCCGTCCTGACAACCCGAAATCAATCCGGGGGCAGTTAATTGATCAATGCAGAAGTTCACGGGTTGGTAAGCTGTTGGAATGCGACTTTGGCGAAAGCAAATGTCATTCTCCCAGCAGCATAATGCAGATGTTTCAGAGCTCACTTTTCTGCCTGCAGCCCCAGGGTGATTCATACACTCGAAGGTCGGCTTTTGATTCAATGTTGGCTGGTTGTATACCTGTGTTCTTCCATCCAGGTTCAGCATATACACAATATACTTGGCATCTTCCTAAGACTTATACAAAGTATTCTGTTTTCATTCCCGAGGATGATATCCGTAAGAGGAATATTAGCATAGAGGAAAGGCTTAGTCAAATACCGCCTGAGCAAGTGAAAATCATGAGAGAAGAGGTCATCAATCTCATTCCGAGACTAGTATATGCTGATCCTCGCTCTAAATTGGAAACACTTAAAGATGCATTTGATGTTTCTGTGCAAGCAATAATCGACAAGGTTACAAATTTGAGGAAGGATATTATCAAAGGCCATACCAATAAAAACTTCATCGAGGAGAACAGTTGGAAATATGCTTTGTTGGATGAGGGAAAGCATGAGGTAGGACCTCATGAATGGGATCCTTTCTTCTCAAAACCGAAAGATGGCACCTGAAGATTCCAATAATTCCTCTGCTGAAGGTGCAAAAAATTCTTGAAAGAATGAGCAAAGAATCCGTTAATAAGCAGAGGGAATCTTTCGGGCGCTGAAGTGAGGTTTAGTGCAGAATCCAAATGCTCTTCTTCTGAATTAGGGAAGATTTTCAGACTACCTCTGTGAACTTTTTGCAGAATTTTGTCTTTGCATTTTGAGTGGACTTCCTCATTGAAGAAATGGTGACTTATTCTTTTCTTTACACATTTTTGAATATAGGTTTTTCTTATTTCTGCTAATGTATTTTCCTTGGTGACTCCTAGGATGCAATTTACAAAGTTTAATAACGTTTTTTGGGTAATATTTTTTTGTTCTTTTGATTCATATAGAATATATAGACAAATTTATTACAGTTAATGATAAACTTCAATACATTGTAGTCTTTGATATATCAGATGAGACATCATTTGGCCTGTGCTGATGTGCTGCATGAAAATGTGTTGAGACCTTATATCAAGGCGTGGCTAACATTTCAAAGTTAGATTGCTTTAGTTTGATAAATTTTCATTAATCTTGTATAAAATTCATACGCTATCTAATGACCAAGACAAGGTTATAAAATTATCATGATAATCATTGCAATGTATTATTGTTATAATGTTATTAACAATTATATACATTATTCTAAATATTTTAAATAATTAATTAATAAGAGATATCATATTTTAATTTTTAACTGGTATTTTAATGACATAATTTTTCTCTATTTTCTATGAAGTTTTCATTCGTTATCATCTTTCTGCATCTTATTTGGATGCATTGTCATCCAAAAAAATATTTGACAAGCATTGAGATTTTCTGAACATGTTTATGTGATCTTTGTACTTCATAAGTCATAGACTCCATAGTCCATACCACCAATGGAGTCTTAAAAGTAGTCTCATTTAGAATGCTATATGCATATGGTCATACCAAGTTTTAGTCAAAACTGTTCAACTTGCTTCTGTTTTTTTCCTGGAATGAGAATATATGTCAATTCTTTGGTACTGGGAGATAGAGGTACACATACTTATCCTGCAAGTTAAGAAACTGTATCCAAGAATTAAACACTTGACCTTTTAATCACTAATCAACTTTATCGTTGTGCCGAGGCTCACCCTCTTTATATATTGATAATATAATTAAATAATAACTGACGACGTCTTTTGGGCCTCCCTTCCATGATTGGCGGATTAGATTACAGCGGCTGACTATTCCCCTACTCTTTCTATTAGTTGTCAATTCTAACTGATATAAATTCTGCAATGAGAATATGAGTTTGTTTGTTGCATCCATCAAATTTGCTACAATAGTTCCATCACATCTCTAGCTATTTTCCTCTCTATTAGTCAGGCAAAGACATTGCACACTGACAGTGACAGAAGGTAATTAGACACCCTCCAATAATCTATTAAGTAGAAAGGTCACAAAAAGAAATATAGACTATGAAGCACAGTTTCTTGCTTTATTCAATACATAACAAAGATATCAAGGAAGTCATGAACAAATAAGAACCATGACCTTTGAAGCTTGTGTATAAGAAGCAGTTACTTGGGAACTAAACAGCAGCAAGACAAAGAAAATGTATAAATTTTTGGCAGTAATAAGAAGGGATGTTTGTATGTGAATTTAAGTTACATGCACATCAATTTACCATTTCACTCGAGTTTTACTTGATTCAATTATAGAAAAATGCTTACAAGACCATAGGCAAAAAGAATAGAAGGGAAAAGTTAGCACATTAACTCATTTTTTGATGAATTCCAAACCATTTGCATTAGAGTATCGCTCCATGAATCTCATGAATCTGTCCCACTCCCTTGGAGTCCGCATTATGTACTTGGCTTCAAGTCCTGATGGCTTTCCATTGACAAACTTAGCATTGACATCAACTGACTGAAGAACCCCTTCCTCATCGATCATGTATAAACCGGTGATATCTCCAACGTCACCCGAAGAATCGAAAACCGAGGGTTGATCAAACCTGAAAATGGCCATGCCATTTGTTCCATCCCTTGATCTAGTCAGCCTCACATCCGGTATTGTCTGTTCATCAGTTCCTTGGATAAACTGTATTTTCGGTTGCACCATCATGATAACAGGAACGCGTGTGCAGGGATTTTGCGTTATGGTAGGTAGCCTCAAACGTGGCAGGTGTAACGATCGACCATTGAATGAGGAGCGTGTACTTTGATGTAAAGTAAAAAGCGGGGCTGCATAAACAAGACTATCATATGATCATGAACTTCAGATCTTAAGCATTATGTTTTATTCTGCTAGTGCTAAACATCTGCAAAGGAATCACAGACACACATATCTCCAAATAAATTCTATGATTTGGGATGAAAGATCTGGATCAAGGGAATTACTCTACATATAATACTTAATAAGATTACTCTACATATTCTTCTGGTGTAGTGTAGTTTGAAACTAAAGGGGATTCTAAGATTACTTCATAAGTTCATGTACTTAATCACATTAGAACAACCAACAATACCAGTTCTGTTTTCAAATGTAAAATTGAAATCTCAGTTATCCTCTTACTTCTGTCCTCAACATGAACTTCCTTCCATCAAACACTAAAAATTAACCATCTACACTCTTAACCATGATACTCACATTCTAACGAAACAGAAAAAAGTTTGGGAACAACACACATTTTCCCATCCATCACATCAAGAATTTTATGTTGTTCTAATTTCTAAAGAAAAGCGTCTGTTATATCAGCACAACCCAAATGCTAGTTATAGTAAGCGCTGCCAAACTTATTATAAATGATTATCTGAAAAGCGTATATTATATCAGAATAACCCAAACATATGAGACTCTAACCCTTAACATCTTTCTAGGGTACCAACTACCATGTTGAAAAAAAAAATTAAGGCTTTACTTAACCCCACAAAAATAATTTGAATGAAATTATGGAATTTGATTTGAGGTGTAAAACTTCAGAATTTACATGAACCAATTACTTATTGGCACCCCAAGCATGCTAAAGAGAGAAAAAAATGATTTTTTTTTATTGACCCATATATTATTAAATTCAATAGGAGCCCATGCAATAAAAAAAAAGGACAGTGTCTCCCCCTTAGTGAGGTGGAAAGATGCGGTTTCCAGGATTTGAACTCATTATCTCATGGTCACTAAGCAACAACCTTATCGTTACGGGTGTATGCATTACTCAGGTTAATTTTATCACCCCTACTTGCAAAGAAAGAGTCTCAGATTGAGTCTTTACACACTAGAAAAATAAGACAAGAACCAAAAAGATAAATATTGAAGTTGATAGAGTTGTGGAGAAGTAATGTACCTGAGCTTGAGCATGATTTGTGGAGAGAGTTGGAAAGAGGAGATGATAATGCAAAAGATTGTAAAGTTGCCATTGCAGGGATAAGAGAGAAGAGAGTCAGTTCCTAAGGTTTCTATGTCTAAATAATCATAAAAGAGACCAAAATTGTGGTCAGATAAAACTCTGATGTGTAACAAAGATAGCCATTCACTACAAATCACCACATTTTGCAACGGATTTTGTATGAATGTACAAAAATAAAAACAAGAATGTATCATGTATGTATGAGAGGGAAAATACTCTTTATTTTTATTCTACCTTTCTTTTGCATAATTGGATAGGGTTTTGCTATTTTTTCCTTCAAAGTATGGCTTCGGAATTTGAGGTATTCATTGAAAATAAAATGTCTTAAGAAAATTAAGTTGTGAGGAATCTTAAACTGAAGAAAATGAGAATATGTTGATTTTTTTTTTGAGTAAAATGATTTATATTTCATCTCATTTCTCATTGAAATGTATTTTTGAATAATCAATTATTTTAATAGGAATTGGGTATGCTTAAATCAGCTAAACATAAATTAGATTGGTTTGGTTTGTAAACTAATGTTTAAGAGTGCATTGGAACATTAATGATTGGATTTGGACAAACAATTATTTAAAAATAATCAAGTTAAATTAAGGATCAACTCCTTTTCTTCTAGAGAGATTTAGTATTGCAAGAGACTCCCCACTATTTCTCATGTTATAGAGTCACACTATAAATATTTAATTTGGATTGCCCCAAATTTTCACTATGATAAGAATTATCACAAGGACAATGAGTCACATTATAAATATTTTATTTAGATGTAAATGTTTTGTCTTCATAACATAAGAGTATCATAATGCAATGATATCTTATATGATTAGACTTGGGTGATGTGAGGTCATTCTTATTATTTTCGAAGAACGAAGGTCCACATTTATCATAAAAAATAAGATAGATAGAAGATGATATAATTCTTGTGTTCTATATAAGATATTCACATCAACGCTTCTTGAAATGTCAAAAGACATAGTGCTACAACAGAGTACTATGTTATCTTTAAAGCAGTCTCCTTAAGTGGTTCTAGAATTCTAAAAATGTCATTAGAGTGCTCTCTTTTTTGAAAGAAATTAACCTCAATATCATGGGTTAAGAAAATGATGTGTATTTCATTAATTGATGAATGAATAAATTTAAATCAATGAATTGAATTACAAAGAAATTAACAAACTTATTATAAAAAATAGAAGAGATTTAACTCTAACTAACTCTTAACTAATCTATTTTACACATTTTTTAATCATAAAAAGTATGTGAAAGGTAAATAGATTTAAACTACTTATTAATCCAATATAATATTAACCAAAATACTAAAATATATTTTAACAACATTTTCTTTACATTTTTTTTAAATGAGGAAAGTCTGGTTCTGATTTTCCTTGGCATAAAGGAATAAGTTGGGATCCTCTGTAGTTGGGATCCTCTCTGAAATGCTAATGAATATTTGCAACAATATTTCATATGCTTGTGGAAAAGTCACCTCAAGCCGGGTAAGGATCCTCTCCAGTGCTAGAGAGGGAAGTACATAAAAAATAAAGGAAAAACACAATGTAATATGACATTTCTATCTGTTTAAATATAATGATATGACAATTCCCTCCTTAAAACCAATAGTAAAATCAGTAACTCCTTTCTCTAGTATAGAAGAGGAGTCTGATTCCCTCTGGCCATATTGCACCTGGTTTTAATGTCAAATATGCATATTATTTCTTCAGTATTTATTAAGAAAGGAAAGTTTGTTAAGGAAATCCTCAGGTTCAGCAATGCAATCCAAATTAGGAGAAAATAAATAAAAAGATTGTAATGCTACTACTAAAATAAGTCACTATAGTTTGGGCAAAAAGGCACAACAAATGCACAGATCAATGAATGTCTCAACCATATTTCCTTGTTTAGCACACCTTTCTGCTATTGAAAAGGCTTCACAACCACTCTCATAAGGTTATGGAAATGCCCAAAATTCCCTCAGTGAAGGCATATCAAAAAGCATTCAAGGGGAACAAACTGATCTATACTTGCAAAATAAAAAAACTAATGAAATCTCAATGACTTTTAACATATCAAAAGACACACCTGAAACGCAAGGACTTGTTATGGAATCACAGAAGGAAAATGTTCAGCAACAAATATCCAAATCAAACTCATTTTAGGAATTGTATCAGCTCTAGAACAGCATCTTCATGCAAGCTTTTTCTAGACATTTACTTATCGGGGACCCCGCTGAGGGTAACTGTCACCTCTTAGTCTGTTATAGTCAGCAGTATCATGATAACTGCCCCTGCCCGAGCCCCGACCACCAAAACGCCCCCTTGGAGCATCAGTTTGATAGCTGCTTCTTCCTCTTCCCCTTCCTCCTGATTAATACAAAGATAGTGGATATGAATATTACAATAAATTTATCTTCATAAAATAAATGATAAAACACTGCAAACTGAAAACAGATAACACTTTAGTATTGAAAAATTCATATCACAAACTAGGAAATCCAGTCTTATGCTACATGGAAGATTATATTAAGAAAAAACAAGATGGACACATAAAGAAGATAATAGGATAATATATTGGCCGGTAAGAAAAGCAGAAAACCACAGCACAAAAAAATAGATCAATCCCTCCAAGAAAATGGGACATTACTTCCTCCGCGAGCTGCAATGCCACTGTTTGGTCTCCGCTCCTCAATGTATACTTGTCTTCCAGCCAATTGTATGGGAGAAGCCTGCAAGTACAATGTATTAACATGAAGACGTATTTATAAAAAAAAAAACAAGAAAGCCCACTGGTGCGCATATGTGTGTGTGTATAGGTGTGTGAACTACAAAACATTAGATAATAATACTCAGCACATGTGTGTGAGTGAGTGAGAAATACAAAACATTAGCTGATAATAATATTGTCTTTAGATGCCGTCCAACCTTAATTCCCGACATTTTGGAATACTAGTGAGAAGCTACATCCATGGATTTTCTTGAACAGGATAAAATAAAAATAACAAGGAAGTTGAAGCATAAAATTTAAGAAAACAAAATGAAAATACACCAACTTGACTCCATAGCTTTAACAGAAGGCAGAGTCAACCAAATCATCAACAAATAGAACATCTCAGGAATTGAATATAAGATCATCAAACAAAGATTAAGTCTAACAAGAAAATGGCAACCAATGACGAGGCTACTACTTGTTGGGATTTGGTGAGGATTATTGAATGCAGCCTTACCTGAAGAGCAGAGAAATTGTTTCTGATATTTCAACCTTTGACCTCCAGGTCAAAGTTCATTAGATTATGTCTAATGAGAAAACAAAAAACAAAATAGACAAACCTGAAGTGAATTATGAACACCAAGAATGTCTTCAAATTCCACAAAAGCATAGCAAACTCCAATTTCCTGTATACATCAATTTATATTTAAGCTTTTTCTCTTTTTTTAAGGCTGTATATATAGGCATTAAATTTTGATGTACTAAAAGAAGCTTACCTGCCGGACCCGGATGAATATTCCATCAGGCTTAATTCGGCCAAAGTTTTTAAATTCCTGCTCGATTTCAGCTTCAGTAACATTAGCAGGCAAGTTTCTCACATAGACAGACTTCACTTCAACTGGAAGAAACACAGATCAAGTATCAACTTGATGTTTCAAGATTAAAAGTGGGAACACTTGAAAAATACTAAGATAAAACTATTAAAAAAACAAGGTTTCGAAAGGATATGGGTCCTTTCATGTTAGTACTTAGTAAGTTAGTATGTAATCATGTTATCACTTATGACAGGGACACAAGTAGGATCCCTCATTATTTGTGTAGGACCATTTGTGTATTTCCCTCTCATAGCATGAACTTGTCACGTTAAAAACTCAGATAAGAGGATCTTAATCCATTTCGAAAATCAAAGTACTAGAATTTAATTTCTCAAATTCTTTGGATCAAAAGTTTATGCCTAACCAATAGCAATCTCTTGTGTCCCAGACTAGAAAAGTTTAACCAAAAAACAAAAACCTTTCTTATAGGGTAAATGTACCACAACCTTACCCCAAAAGTGGAGAGACTATTTCCAGGATTTGAACCCATGATTTTCAGGTTATAATACAGCAATCATATAGTCGCGTTGAGGCTTACCCTCTAAAAAGAATCTTTCTATGTGTAGATATTATTTTTTAATTAGACAACTGTCTCCCATTATTGGTAACAAAATCTGTGACCAATGACCTCACCTCAAAGAGAGAAAACGAAAAACTTCACACATATCATCAACATATATACACAACGTATTCAATTACACAAAATGTGCCAAGAAAAATACCCTATCAGTCAGTTAAAATATTTAATACTTACTTGCCAAAATGGTACATATGGTAAAGACAGGAAGTGAACAAAGATAGGGAAGCAGGTAAGAAAAAATAACCTTCTTCCTCTACTCCATAGCCATCCTCTGCTGCATCAACCCCATAATCAGGAGTAAACGTAGATGAAGAGCTTAACTGCTGAATAGCAGGCTGTGCAACACGATTTAACTCCGAAGGAGCGGGAGCGCTTTTAAGAGATGATTGCAAAGCAGGAGATGATACAGATTGACCTTTTCGTAACTGTATGTTCAAAGAAATACAATTAAATTGAGAAGACTATAAAAAGAGGGAAAGGGCTTATAAATTTGAAAATTCCGTGTACTGAAAAAGTAAAATTTGCAACTGCTCGAAAGAAAGAAAAATGAATGTGAAATGCATTGTACATGTCAAAAAACAAATTATATAAGAGGAACGCCCAAAAAAGTAAGGTTCGGTTTAAATCAACTAATAACATAAAGAACTTACACTGCTAGAGAACCATATAATGTCACATGTTTCAAATTCAGTGAAAAATAATATTTATTGCAAGTGAAATATCATTTACTACAATGATGTGACTCCTTCTTTGATAGTGCTAGAATATTCACTTCAGTGGATCAAATTTAAACTCAAGAAAAAGTCTACCAAAGAAGAAAAAGTTACATACAATAGATGCCCAAGTTTTCTTAGAAGGCTCTTCCAAAGGTTCCTCCACATGCGCAACAGGGGTTTCGTGGATGGTATGAGAAACACTTGGAATTGCTGGAGATGCCTCCTCTGCTGGTGTTTCCTCCACCAAAACTTCAGTTTCATGATCTTGCTGTAGCTGCTGCAGCTCTGGAAGACTGTACTTGTCCACTGGATCATCTTCTAAATGAACTGAGTTAACATATTCCCTAGCTTCTTCCTCCAAACCATAGTCTGAAGCTGATAAAATAACATATTCAGGACCCAAAGAGAGGCAATACCTTTTCTTGACAAAAATGAGGCTTATATACTACTTTAGTCCTTGAGCGTAAAAGGCAAATGACAAAAAATCAACTTTTCGCACATAAACACTCATCTTATAGAAACTGCAACAACAATGGACCCTTACCCCATTAGGTGGAGTTGGCTCCATGGATGAAACAATCCCATCGGAATTTATTAAAAGCCAAATTTTAAATTAAAAAAGCCATTTAAACCAAATTGCAGTAAATAAAAAGAAAGCAGTAACATATATCTTCGTTCATTATCACTGTCACCAGGAAAGTAATTATCTTAGACTACCTATTTTGGAAAAAAACGCATATCATAATACTGAAAAAGCTATTATGTATGCCTAACTGTTGTCATCAGAATTGCATGAACCGATATTCAATTCAAGTAATTAGACAAGTCCAACATGCAGAAACTGATTTGTTTACGCACCAGAGTCACATGTCTCATATCATAAGAATCGGTTAAATTGCGGCTCTGGGATGTATTGTTAGATTTTCGCACAGCTGGGTCATGAAATAAACCAGACCAGATCCATTTTGGAAAATCCTTCTTTTTACATTTTTGGCAAGTTTACTTGTGGGGGTCAAGTGAAACTACAAATATTTCCCCAAATCTGACCTATTCAAAGTGTTTGTGCAAAACAACCTTAATCTCTTCCTCATGCTATGCTCTTCTCTCACTCTCTGTGCTTGACCATTTTTGTGTCTTCTGCTGGCCTTGACTGCAGGTTCCCCACCCTCTATTACTTGGTTATTTATTTATTGTCTCCTCTCTGTTGCTATTCTGTGGGTTTGCATCAAAATTCTTCTCACATAATCGATACTGGAAAACTGTTGCTTTTTGTTGCAAATATTGTCCTTTTCTTCTTATAGTTTTTAGAGGTTAAGCCTGAATCTGTGCAGTTCTTTTTGTTAGTTGACTACTATGACTTTCACTTTGTTTTTTTTCCTTAAGTTTGTATTTCACTTTGTTAGCGGTATAAGGGTATAACGAGTTATTAAATGCTAATACCTAAATGATTACACTTCATGACATAGTTTGATTCGCAATTCAGAAAACATGTCCTCCGGAGTTCTGATTCATTATTTGATTTCCGATTTGACAAGCATGTGCCTAACTATTTGCGAAAAATTCATTACTAAACAGGAGGCCACCGGATCTGCATACTATAATCTTAACAGAAAAAAGGCTTCCAGTTAAAACTAGTCTACAATTAAATATCATGGAAAAACAATTCACCAGTCAAATTACCAGGTCGCTCTGCAACAGAATTAGAAAGATGAGGCTGTGTGTCAAACTTTTCCGATGCCACTGATCCCAGATTTGGGTATGTTACTCCTTCATCGATGAAATGAAAAATATCATTCAGCACAAAGTAACCCTTCTCCTGAGGAGCAAGAAAGAAGGTCTGGAAAAACTTTCGCCTCCCACTGACATCCTTGATCTTGACAAAACCCGAGACCATTACAACCAAACCCCCATCCCAAGAATCAAGAGAATTGATTGTCTTGATCTCTATCGAAACAAAATTCAGTGAGATGACAAGTTCATGAATTTGCTGCATGGGAAAAAATAATAACCTGATTATTTATCTGCTACCTAGTTTAATGATAAGTACCCGCTATATACGAGAGAGAGAAACATAATTTACGGTGGGAAACACAAGATACATTAAGCAAGTTCTGTTTAGATGGAAAGTGTTGATGAAAATTAGTGAAGAGCATCACTCGTCCAATTAGAGAAACAAGACACAGTGCCCTTTGTTAAGCTTATAAATAAGTAATTTTTAGATTGTACAAAAGTGATAGATTTTGATGTAAAGCAGAAGCTACTTGTCTTAGTTTAAAAATCAAAATAATCATCAATTGTTACTTAAAAAGCTACAAGCATTGAGTAACTTATGATAATTGAAACATAATCTTATCCAAACATACCCCATTATCTTGTATAGAGAAATAATCTCAAACAAACGCACTGATACACAATAATTTCATGTGAGGATATGAAAAAAAACACATAAGATCAACAGAATAAGGTGGCAAGTACCAAAACATCATAAGCTGTTTGGGTAGAATCTCCATCAACACGAATCATAGAACTGTTATCAGAGTAAAACTGATAAACACGATTGGGTTGTTGTGGAAGAATTTGATAGTACTGTCCAACAAAATATGAACCCACCTGTGATAAACAATAACAATGATTCACATCATCAAAAAAATTCAAAATAAGAACAAAGTTAATAACTTTTGTTATCAACAATTGCATTATAATGATTAATTGTACCTGGGAAGCACTAACAGACATTTTGAGCTCCTTTTCAGTATACTAGTATTGAACAAAAACCCTAAATTTGTAAAGAGAAACAGAGGAACTTTACTTTGGAAGAATCAAGAAGAAGAAAAGTGATTTATTTTTGTGTTGTCCCTTGCTTTTAGTGAGAAAGTGTTGTTGGAAAGTGATGAGATTTAGGAATATATTTATTTATGAAGAAAGAGAGGGAGGGTGTGAGAGAGAGAGTTTATTTTATGGAGGAAATCTCAGCCCTTGGATTTAGGGTGTTATTGAAATATGAACGGATCAGATTCTTTTGTCCAGACTAAATCTACGGACAGTGTTTGTTCAAGGAGGAAGAGAGTGGAAGCATAGGTTGGTTCGTGACATTTTTTAGTGGTTACTATAAGTATGATTACTTCGTTGAGATGCATGCTTAAGCTATAAAACGAGTTTATTCAAGAGTCGTCAATAAATTGTGGATAGAAATAAATTCTAATTATACTGCTTCAATTATTAAGAAGTTTGAAATAATGTAAAAGATTATATGAGGCCCATTTTAGAATTATTATTGGAGTTTAGAGTTGAAGATATTGTGAAAACAAACAAATTTTAGTCGTTATATTTCATGCTTGAAATATAATCTGAAAATATATTTTCAAGCCCAAAACTCAAGATATACATACGTAATCACCTTGGATATTAGGCTACTCACCATTTTTTGGGATCGGATCATTTATCTTAGTAGAGTTAATGTCTATATAACATGGTTCAAGATTGAAATGGGGTATGAATCTCTACGATACCAACGGATATGAAAAATTCAATACAATAACAATGAAAACTCTAACTGAGTATATATAGTGTATAATAATTTCTCAAACTTGCTAGAATCTATGAGGAGTAATAATAAATAATGCAGTAACTAAGAACACACACGGAACACCGAAATTTTTAACGTGGAAAACCTTCCCAATATGAGATGTAAAAACTTCGGGCACAAGCCAGTCAATCAAGCTCCACTATGATCAAAATAGGAATACAAATGTATCTCCAAAATACAACACAAAACATGTTTAACAATACGCATACAACAGAGCAATAAACTTGAAAATGAGAACACAAAGTTGCAGAAAAAACAACCACTGTTATGACTAGTTTTCTACCACCTTGGATGACTTCTCACTGATCCAACCGTTCAGAATGAAGTACCAGAAGTTGTGAACATGCTATCCCAATTTCAACCCGATCCAACAGTGAACATAGACTCAGTCACAAATTTCCCACAGCTGTTATGAGTTCATGTGGGATGAGTTCTTTTAACTTCTCTCTCACTTTTCTATTACCTCCTTTTATCTAAACTGATTTCACACACATGCCTCATCTGATCCTTATCCATTAGGTTAAGTGGGACAAGTGAGTTTTGCCCAATGGAGTCTTTCTTCACATAGGAAGGGAGTCCAAACCCAGCAAATCTCCCCCTCACAACTATGTGGAGAGAATCGCCAAACCGACAATCTCATAACAAGTTTTAAACTTGCACCTTGATAAGGCTTTTGTTATCATACTAGCACCGTTATCATTTGTATGAACCTTAGCCAATTCCAACAACCTAGCATCCAAAGCATCACATATCCAATTATACCCCACATCAATGTGTTTGGACCTATAATGAAAAGTTGAATTCTTCTCAAGATGAATTGTACTATGACTATCACAAAATAACAAGTACTTGTCTTGGACAAAACCAAGCTCATTCAACAATTTCTTCACCCAAAGCAACTCCTTACATAATTCTACAATGGCAATGAACTCTGCCTCAGTAGTGGACAATGCAACACACTTTTGCATCCTAGGTTGACATGCCACAGCTCCCCCTGCAAACAAAATCAAGTAACCTGAAGTGGACTTTCTAGAATCAATGTCTCCAGTCACATTAGAATCAGTATAGCCCACAATAGTAGGTTTATCACCTCCAAAACAAAGCCTCAAATTAGTAGTCAAAGCATGAATTGGTTCTCTACTTGGATTTGACAGAAATCTACTAATTGTACCAACAACATGTGTAATATATGGTCTTGTACACACCATTGTATACATCAAACTACCCATATCAGATGCATAAGGAACTTGTTGCATATCTAATTTTTCAGCTTCATTTGAAGGACACTATTTAGCACTCAACTAAAAATGAGTAGCAAGAAGAGTGCTTATTGTCTTAGCATTTTCCATCTAGAACTTGTGTAACACTCACTTAATATGGTGTTCCTGTGACAGCCAAAGTTTCTTTTCTTGCCTATCTCGCATGATTCTTATACCAAGAATCTGTTTAGCAATTCTCATGTCTTTCATGACAAATGACAAACCTAATTGCTTCTATAACCTGTCAATCATGGTAATATTTCCCCAATAATAAGCATGTCATCAACATACAATAATAGGTTGATGAAATCACCATCAACAAGCTTTCTAATAAAGACATAATGATCAGAAGGAGTCTTCTTGTAGCCTTGCCCAAACATAAAAGACTCAAACTTCTTGTACCATTATCGTGGAGCCTGCTTCAAACCATGTAGACTCTTTCTCAGCCTACACACATAGTCTTTTTTCACTTCAATAAGAAAACCATCAGGTTGTTTCATATAAATTTCTTCCTTCAAATCACAATGAAGGAAAACAGTTTTTACATCCATTTGCTCTACCTCCAAATCAAGAGTAACAATCAAACTCAATACAATTGTAATAAATGACATCTTCACCATGAGATAAAAAATCTCACTAAAATCAACACCATTTCTCTGTCTGAAACCTTTAACCACCAATCTGGCTTTATACCTTGAAGATGTAGAATTACTTTCTTGTTGCACCCTATAAATCCATCTGTTTTCTAAAACCTTCATCCCTTTTAGCAATTTGACCAAATCAAAAGTACGATTATCATGCAAAAACTTCATTTCCTCTTGCATTTTATTCAACCACTTCTTCTTTTCTTCATTCTCCGTGGCCTCATGATAATATTCAGGTTTTCCTCTATCTTTCATAGCAACATAGTCATTAGAAGAATATTAGATAAATGATTTTCTCTCCCTATTAGACCTCCAAAGTTGAACTTGAGGTGGTTTAGGAGCATCACGAAGATTCTCATCTTGTGACATCTCATGTTCATCTTCACCAATATTAATGGAAATATCTAAATCATCTCCAACTTGCTGATCACCAACATAATCATGTTGCTCACCATTTTGAATGTTATTCTCAACTATATCCACTCACGAATATGCGTCCAAAATCGATCAATATCAGACAATCTACTATCTTCTTCGGGTGTAGTCTTCTTCATCTTACAATATCTTTAATGGTTTAATCTTCCATGAACTTCATATCACAACTTCTAACAACCTTTTTCTCAACAAGATCATACAACTAGTAGCCAAATTCGTCTTCACCATAACCAATAAAGATGCATTGTCTTGTCTTCACATATCTTTCATCCTTTGGAACATGCACAAATGTCTTGCAACCAAAGACTCGCAAATGATCATACCTGACATTCTTGCCAAACCAAATCTTGTATGGCACCTCAACATTCAGCAACTGTAGGATTAAGATTAATAACATGCACTATCGTGTACAAAGCCTCACCCTTGAAATGTTTAGGTAATTTTGCTTCAGAAAGCATACACCTAACTCTTTCAACCAAAATCTTGTTCATCCTCTTTGGTAAGCCATTAAGCCGAGGAGTCTTAGGATGAGTCTTTATGTCTAATACTTTGTTGTTTATAGTAAATATCAAATGGGCCACAATACTCACCATCGTTGTCAGTACGAATGCATTTCAGCTTCTTGCTAGAATGTATCTCAACCAAAACATGGAAGTGTTTGAACTTTTCAAGTACTTGGTCCTTTGTCTTCAAAGCATAGACCCAAAACTTCCTTCCACAATCATCAATAAAAGTAACAAAGTAAAGTGTACCACCAAATGACTTTACCTTCAATGAACCACAAACATCAGAATGCAACAATTCAAGTAACTCTGACTTCCTTGAGGGAGAATGCTTCTTAAAGAATACTTTGGTCTGCTTATCATCCATGCAATAAGAACATTTCTCCAACTCTGCACTCTTCAATCCCGTAAGTACATCTTATTTGGCTAAAATATTCAACCTTTTTTCACTAATATGACTGAGTCTGTGGTGCCACAAAGAAGTCTTCATATCATGACATTTACATTCTCTTTAGCAACCAAAGCTTTTGTCCAATATAGTTTAGAAATTTTCTACCTCTGGCCACAACCAAGTTACCTATGGTGAGTTTTCATTTTCCAGAACCAAAGTGATTATCATAACCACCATCATCAAGTATTTGCACAGAGATCAAATTGAAACGAACATCTGGAACATGTTTAAATTTTCTCAACAACAACTGTACTCCCATGTTGGTATGCAAACAAATAACACCAATACCAACTACCTTTGACACACCATCATTACCCATCTTCAACACTCCAAAATTACCAGAAGTGTAAGATGTGAAGAACTCATTCCTTGGTGTAATATGCAATGTAGCACCACTATTAATTATCCACATACTCTCATCTGATACAAGATTAACTGAATTACGGTCATGAAGAATCATAAGATCGTCACAAGTAGCAGTAGTAACATGATCATCATCACCATGATTCTTCTCGTTATGCTTGCCATTCTTGTCTTTGTTCTCCTTTTTCCATTGAAAATAATTCTTCTGTATGTGGTCTACTTTGGGACAATAATGACACTCCACATTCTTGTATCTAAACTTGGACTTACTTCTTCCCTTTTCTCTATCACCTTTCGCTTTCTTTCTATGACTTCTCCCCCTATTTTCAGTGGCAAACACCTCAAAATAAGATGAAGTACCATATTTTTCCTTCTCATCTCCTCATTAAAATACTTCCTTTTATACTTTGCAAAGGGACAATACCATCTGAATTTGTAATTGAAACTCAAAATGTTTCTCAAGAATCTGGTAGAGAATTCAGTAACCATAGTCCTAACACTTCATCATCAAACTTGATATTCATTTCTAATAATTGATCTAAGAGCCCTTGAAAATCATTCAAGTGATCTAAAATAGAAGCTCCCTCCCTGTACCTTAAATTCATCAAGAAATTCAACAAGTATAATTATTATTCCTAATTTAGAAGAATACAAGGATTCGATTTTCTTCCATAAAGATTTTGCATTTTCCTCATTAACAATGTGATTGTAGACATTATCTTCTACATATTTTCGAATGAAACCACAAACTTGTTGATGTTGAAAACTCCAATCCTCATCAGACTTCGACTCTAGCTTCTCATTAGCAAACATACGAATATGCAAATTCTTCACAAATAATAAATCTTTCAGTTTTCCTTTCCACAAGTGATAGTTAGTGTCATTCAAACATATCATTCTATATGTATTTGTCTCCATCATTTAAACAAGTCAAATAACCTCAAACCAAAGAGCTCTGATTCCATTCTGGTGGAAAATTCAACACAATAACAATGAAAACTCTAACAGAGTATACGCAGTGGATAATAATTTCCCTAACTTGTTAGAATTTATGAGAAGCAATAACAAATAATGCAGTAACTAAGAACAATCAAGGGACACTGAAATTTTTAACGTGGAAAACCTTCCCAATGTGAGAAGTAAAAATTACGGGCACAAGTTAGTCAATCAAGTTCCACTGCGATCAAAATAGGAATACAAGTGTGTCTCTAAAATACAACACAAAACATGCTCAATAATACAGTATACAACATAACAACAAGCTTGAAAATGAGAACACAAAGTTGTAGAAAAACAACAACTGTTATGACTTGATTTCTACTACCTCGGATGACTTCTCATTGATCCAGTTGTTCAGAATGAAGTACCAGAAGCTATGAACCTGCTGTCCAAATTTCAACCCGATCCAACGATGAACGAAGATGTAGTCGCAAATTTCTCACGGTTGCTTTGAGTTCCTATGGGTTGAGTTCTTTCAACTTCTCTCTCACTTTTCTATTGTCTCCTTTTATCTAAATTGATTTCACACACCTGCCTCATCTAACCCTTATCCATTAGATTAAGTGAGACAAGTGGACTTTGTCCAATTGAGTCTTTATCCATATAGAAAGGAAGCCTAAACCCAATTACCGAGTTTGATTATTTAGAGATAGTTCAGATTATTTAATTATTTAATGTAGGATACTTGTTTCATTGCAATAATTGTTGCGGGTGGTAAACATTGTTCGTCTTTTGCTTGCCCTAGATTGTGAGATTGAAATTCAGTTTGTGCTATGGGAGGCTAACATGCTAATAGACTATATGGCTGAAATGGGATAAATGTTTATGAAGATTTCAAGATTTGGGAGATAACACCAATAGACATGCAAGAAATCAAACAAATAGACATATTACTTAGTGTTTGTTTTGCTTTCCAATGTCCCAAAAAAAGTGAAGATGATTTTGTTTTAGGCAAAATTACAAAATTCATCCTTTAAATTATTTTTACTTTTAAAATTGGATTATAAATTATTGGTTTTAACTTCTACTCCTTTAATTTAATTTATATTTTCAAATTGGTTTATTTGTTATTTTTTGGTTTTTTGAAATTTTTAAAAATATAGTTATTTTATAGAATAATAACATATTTGAGCTGAGCTCGGATGCAAAAATTATTGTCAAGTAAAAATAAAACGAAACATAAAACGTTCTAACAGACCAAAATGAAAACAGAAAATAATTTAGGGAGCAATCTAATGGGTTTGTCAATGTTTTTATTGATCTAATCTTTTCTTAATGATAAATTAAGTAATTTTAAGAAGCTAGGATGCAAACATGCAGTCTCCATGTGGAACAGATTTTTTTGTTTATGAACGGAACAGATTATTAAAACAGGCAGACTAACATTCCAAATATTTTGCTCCACATAAATTTGCAATTTTAAGAAAAAACACAAATCATCTATGCCAAAATAACCCTGTCAAAACAAGTTTTATTCAGTTTTCTGAACACGTTTTTTAAGGATCTTAATTAAGTTTGGGAGCCGAAAATATAATCTTCCAATGGGGATTAGTTGTCCTCAAATTGTCTCTCCAACCTTGCCCTATCAAATTAGATTCTGATATTTATTACAAAAAATTAAATAGAAGGAAGCAAAATTTAAATTGCATGTTATTTTTTATTATTTGTCAAAATCTGATTGAATGAAATAGAGTTGGACAAATAATTTAGGGACGGCTTAAAGCTTTTCCCTCAATTAACTTACAAAAATCAACTTACAAATGAATCCTTAAAGAACTAGACATCATGATGTAAATCTCCCCAACACTAACAAGTTTCAAGGTTTCCAACCCTATTGATTGAAAAAGTTCATGTGTTATTGACTTGGTTTAACCTGATATATAAAAATTCATATAATTTATACAACAAATATGTGGTTGGTTGTGCATAATTTAATTTTGATGAAATACAACAATATGCCTAGAGAAAGTAGTGTACAATACTATTCCTCTTCTTCTTTGCAAATTGTACAAGTAACTAGGTATAGACTTAAATTCAAAATGACATTGAATGAGGATGCACAAAGAACTTTCAATTGACACAAGTTAGCAACTTAGCATATTAATTTTGTTAGCATCATCACCAGGGGAAAGCACTGTATTTTGGAACTGAAAGGGTTATGTTTTGAACATGTTAGAGAAAGTTAGGAGTTAGTCACCTCAACAAAATGCAGAGGTGTAGGAAGTAGTAGTTGGTGAAGCTTCAAATAATGAAGGCTCTCACCACCGCCTAATACAATATGGTTGGATTTCAACCAAAAATAGCAAAGAAAATTGAAACTTTGAGCTAATGATACAATTTATTAGTAATGATATTGAGAGATACACTCAATTATTATAATATATGTAGACGTGTATGTACTTGATGGTGATAGGTTATTTTGTGTGTCACATCTAACCTCAAATATGTGGATATCTATATCATTTTTGTGTTCAATTGAATTGATACGTATAGGAGAATCCATGTTAAATAGATATTTTTTGTTTCGACCATCTTTTGATTGTTAATACAATATATATGTCACAAAAATGTATCATGTCATGTGTCACTGTTTGTAATTGGTTAAAAAATTATTTAATTATTAAATTTTTAACTTAAATGTTTTCTCGACCAATAATAACATATGGAGTAACATACATTTGTGCGACAATAGATATGTTCCCCTCAAACCACCCTCTCAAGTGAATAGGGACTTTGTTCTTTCTTTAGCATAAAAAATTAACAATCAACAATGAAGTGTTTATCACATTAGGTTAAATGGATCACATAGATCAAACGCTTTATCACAGTTGATAGCTATAGTTTAGCATAAAAAACATGAAAGAAAATCCAACCAACCTCAAATTAATATTTTGTTCTTATCTTGGTTATATGGAACAAGAAAACCCTTACCATGCATATATGTTTTCTCACCTTATAATATATTCACAAGTGAATATATTGTCAAATGTCAAATAACATGAATTACAAATTTGTAATTGCAAGTATTTCAATAATTTCTCCTTAAAAAGGTTCAACTCAAATACTGAAAAACACTAGTATAGGAATCAAATTCCAATGTACTTTGCTTTGAGAAGAGTTTTCCCTTTGGGTGCCTCACCTCCCTCCTTGATCAAAGGTTTTCCTATCATCCCTATTGAATCATTCTTTCTATGAGTTGAGGATATATTGTTGTTCAAGTCATTTATACTTCCAACTAATTCATCATTCTCTGAAACCAGAAAAAAATGTATGCACTAGTATATATTAGTTCTTTAAGTTTGTTCTCATAGCATGTATCTTAAAAAATTTGTTTAACATGATGAGTATTTTCCACAGAAAATAAGAATTACCAGGACTAGATAATACTGCACGTGGGCGTATAACAGAACTAACTCTCACATTTTCTTTTGGACTTTTACCAACTTGTTGGCTAGTTTTCAATATTCCTGTGGAAATTGAAACATCATTAAAAACATATCTCATTTTCTTCCTTTATCAAAAGAAGCATTGCTAAGGTAGCATTTGCAGGGGTAGATTCTTTTTTGTTTTTGTAAATTGATAGTGGAGATTTATTCTCATTCTTCTCTTCTGCTTGCAAATAATAACAAATTCATGTTTGAAATCAATGCTTTTGTAGGGGTAACACATAGAATTTGTGCCTAAACCAAATGAAACTGTATTCAATCAAATAATTTACCTTCAAGGTATAGGGACTCAATGAACTTCAAAAACATCCAAGTTCCACTATCATTTTCTTGGTAAATATTGACTTCTTCTTCCTCTGTGACTCTCACTTTTACTCTTGGATACACTTAAACAAAATTTCAAGTATATGAATAAATATATAAACTAAAACAAAAGGTAATAACACCTTAAGATATACACATTTGAAGAACGTATTTAATCAGTAACAAGAACTATTGAATGATGACTAAATAAAATGTTACTATGATGAATTAAGAAATAACAGTTAGCAAGAAGAATTGAAAACTGAATGAAGCCAAGAAGGATCATCTTCTTCCATTTTTTGTAACTTTTCTATTTGAAAATTCCAAACGATGGTTTTCCAATTACAACATATGAAATCAATGTAAAATATATAGTTATGGCCTAAGCATGTGGAATTCATAAAAAAAAAACTAAGTGAAAGAATGATAGATGATAAAACATTGGCAGAATCGTTCTAAACATCCATAGTAAAAGGAAAACCAATGTGAAGAAAACTCACTTTTATGTGATGCTTTGAAATGGGAATTTGAACTAGATTTGCACTTTAAAAATATAGAACACTATGAAAGTTGATAGTTTTAGTTTATAGAAAAACCAGTTGCAGAAAAGCCTAGCTGTTATTGGCATAGAGAATGAATTATTAATTGTGAAATGAGTAACAAGGAAGTAACAAAGGTGGGGTAAGCATGAATTATATATCTTTACTTGAACACCAAGGAAAGTCAGGTTATTCAGACTACATGTGTGTGGTACATAAATATTTAAGAACATTCAATGAGTATTCTTTTTTCTTCATCCTCTAGGAAATATTTGAAAAATCTTTAGTTGGTTCCAAATAAGATAGAGTGGAGGAAGTGGTGGAGGTGATCATGGTTCCTAAACCAAGAAAGCATAAATAAACTATTTACCAAGGAAGTGAATTAAAAACTAAATATTATATTTAACAATCAAAAGTTCAAAACCCATTCTACTTTTGTTTTTTTTATTTTTTAACTACAAATATTTGGAGAGAGTAATTTCGCTTAAGTTAGGTAGAAAACTATGGATGTTAAAAAAAATTCCCTTTGTAAGTATTTAATATGTTTGCTTCTTAAGAAGGAACTAGAACTCGAGATGTCTCATATCTATGTTAATTATAGTATTAAATATTTAAAACATACAATTATTTTAATATCATAGAATCATAATAACACACTATTACTTTGTAATTACATGCACCAAGGTTAAGTAGATTTTCTAGATAGTTAATTTCTGAAGTATTATAACATTACTGATTCAATTAATATCGTGTATATGGGAAAATACTGATTCATGTATATTAAACGAGTCGGGATTTATCAATTTAAATAACGAATAGAGTTTCAGACAACTATTGAATTGGTTTGGTTCATTATTAACTCTTTATATATCTCTTAGCCTTTGAAATGAGTGATTTAGCAAAGAGAAAAAAGAGGAATACAGGAATACAAAAATTGAAGTGAAATAGAGAATTTTTCTACGGTTGAGAATATATATATATATAGATGTAGGTCTTACAAAAACTCATTCTCCCCACCACTTATGATGAGAAAAAAGTGAGAAGAAAGAGCAATTGTGTATAAAATATCAATAATATGCTTTAAAATTGATCTCCAAATTTTAGTCATTTTTTCTATTTAATTCATAATAAACATTATTATAATTATTTATTTGTGATTAAAATAATATATATAATTGTCTTTTAATTTTTTACTAACTAATAAAAATATAATTTTTTATCTTATATTCATTTTAAGAATATTTTTGACATTTAAAAAATAATATCATTTTTTTTTGTCTCATTGCCCGCTAATAACACATGTGCAACTTTTTTTCATTATTTTTACCTTTATAATTCATATCTTAACTATCTTTTTCTATAAATAAACATTTTTTAACCTAATCGACTATTGATATTTTTAAAGATTAATGTTATAGATTTCTATTATATTTTCCTATTAATTTTTCTACTACAAAAAATAACACATACTACTTATAAACAAATCATTAATAAATAAATTATCACCTCCTAGAAGTTGTCATCATTAGTAATACTATTACCATTTCTTACTATATAAGACATTGATATGTCAAACCAGGTACACACCACCATCTGTCTCTTTCTCTTATCATACAGACCTTCCTCTTCATATCCTCTTCAATATTTGCTAAAAGTATTAACATGTGACATGAAATTTTTTTAAAGGTCTATGTTTTTATTTATTTTCAAACTAAATAATATAAGCAATTAAAAACTTATCTTTCTCCACGTAATTCATTAGAAAGTTCAGTACAGTACAAGAACTCATTCTTTCTATAGCTGCATTGCTCCTTTTTACTTCATGATTATGACACTTCCCTACTATGTGATTCTTTGCTGCTAATATCATATATTAAGTACTTGTTTAAGTATGTATTTTATTCAAAAATAAGTTTTTAGTCATAATGTTTCTCATTAATTATGTGTATTTAATTGAAGTAACATAATCTAATTACCTCGGTTGATACAAATTTATTGATGCAATTAACTTAGGTCTCCACCTATTTTCATCACATTACTATGGATGCATTTATTGATTTTCAGATTTTCATACACACAAATTATTTATCAAATTCCTATAGCAGGTACAAAGATCTTTCACAGTTCACACACTACCCAATAAACTTTTATCCCACCCTTCACTTTCTCTCAAATGATATATTTAATATTTTAAGTTTCTAACCCATCAGCTATATTCACATTATAAGATGCAATAGACCACTAAGGATATACATGTCAATTAAAGCCTCATTACATATCATCTTTTTTCTTCAACACTGACTTTAGAAATAACACACAAACTGCAAAGAAACCCAAAGCTGCAAACCCTCCCACTACAAGAGCTATTGTTTTCTGAGTGTGTTGTTGCAACATTGTTCCTGATACAATTAAGCATAAATATAAGATTTGTTATGCTTTGATCAAAAGACTGTGCTTTGAATAATAATATTCTCACACTAATTTTGCTTTCATCAAAAGATATGTACATGTGCTTCCAAAATAACAATAGATAGGTGATAAAAGATTAGACTTTTGGTGTAAAAAGTGGCAGGATAAAATAAGTGATAAGAAGAACATTTTTTCATTTATTAAACTGATTTAACAAAACCACAATCAAGCTATAAATCTTTAAACAAAAGACATCCTCATCCAGCAACCAAAACCCAGTTTTAAAACTAATGAGAACTCATATCAGGTCACAAACTAATATAACAGTATACCTTGCATTGCATTTTCCACCAACTGAAGAAAAAATCATTACTTTGTTTAAATTCTAATCAGATCATTCTTAAATAAGCACAAATAAAGATAGGATTATAGAAAGCTGGTCTATATGCTTAAATAATCATTTCTTTATTTACTTTTTATCTATTCCTTTACCTGGAGAAGATGATTCTTTGGGCATTTCATTTGGTTTAAAATTGTAACTGACATAGCACTTGTTCAGATAAATCTGTGCAGAAAGTGAGTCACCACACTCAGTTTTGGCTTGATCCTCAGCACTTTTCACACAATCCCCACAATCATCACTAGCCAAATCACCCTCACATTGCCCTAACACATTAAGAGACTTATAACTCCCACTGTAAAACAATTTCCCACCATTCTTCACACCACTTTCAATCATATCAAAAGCCACATCCCTTTTCTCCACAAACCCATTATCATTATCTTCTCTCTCTTGCTCGGACCCACAAACCTTGTAAAGCAAGTGAGTCTCAGGTACCTGCTTGAACCCAACAACCTCATACCTCAGGTAACAGCCACAAAGGTGGACCCTTGCAGCCACCACCTTGCCACAAAGCTTGTCTAACATGTCATCAATCTTGCTAACGCAGTTGTAGCAAGAACTATTTGATAGGTCTCCTTTGCATTGGTACAAGCCCATGATCATGTTTTTGTTTTCTCCTGAGGTTGTTGTGTAGAAAGGCTTTTGTCTAGATTGTGACACCAGAGAAACCAAGAGGGATTTGAGGTTTCTGGTGCATATGCCAAATGGGTCTTGCAGTTTCTCTTCTGAACAACCCTTGAAAATCAAGTTTGTGTTGTCTGCATTTGATATATGATGTAGAAAGAGCGCATAAAGAATGAAGAGAAAAAGAAAGGGTTGGGAGTAACGTTTTGTGATCATGTTCATACCCATTTCAGGGATTGAAGAAAGTGATATATTTTTTAGTATTTGAACTTACCACAAAAACGTTTTAGAAGATTTTTTTTTGGCTTACTTGGTTTTGGAGATTTTGGTTCTTGTTGTTTTTTTTTTTTGCAAACTTTTTCTAGGCTACCAACAACAAACATTGGTCTAATATAAAGTTGTGCTATATTATTAAAAATAATACAAATAAATGGTAGATGATGTGTTAATAGTGTAAAAAAAATTAACTGTTTATTTTAAACTCTTTATTATAAGGATAGTTACACACTCAAAAATTGATTAATTTATTATTCATAAAATCTTAGTACTAAAAAAGCTTTTTCTACAAAAGGAAATGTCAATAAAGTGTAATTATCCTTTTGGAAGAACATTTTACCTTTTGTAAATTAGGTGTAGAAGATATATGTTCCTTGATGAATTAAATAAAAACAATTGGTAATATAATAATAAGAATCATTTAATCTTATTTAAATAATTAAAATAAAAAGATAAATGGATATTCTTATTAACTAACATTTATCTTAGTCATACAAGTATAGTACTACTGCCCAAATTTATTGTTTTGATAAACATTACTTATATTCCATGCTAGAACCACTATGGTGGATCTTTTATGTGCCCTAAAGCATGTTGATAAATATTTGTTGGTCCATTTTGTCATTCGAGAATATTATTATTTTGAAATTTAATTAATCTGGTTTAATTTAAATCTCTGTGAAATTATTTCAAGGGCATCAAACTCCAAATCAAGTTACCAAGTCTCATTAACTAAAGTCTAGTTTCGTATTTTTCAATAGATTGGTATTTGAAAAACAGTTTCATATCTTTGTATTTCACCTTGAACTTGAAGTAGTGGACTAAATGTTAAATTAATTGCTGAAACTGTATGTTATGGTTTAAAAGCGAATGCCATTTGATGTGGATATGTTCTGTTTCAAGCAATTATTATGTGATGATGGAAGTGTATGAAGACAACAAATTTATGCTTTGACTAAAGTACTTAACAATGAAGAGTACACGAGAACCTTGCATTCACATGTAGACCGTGTTCCAGCTTGGAATAGCGGTTTTGAATGTGTATCCAGATTAATTTTGTCTGAATGTTTACCAAACCGGATATTTGGACAAGAAAAAAAGCTAGAATTGTTTCAAGAGGAGAACAAACCGTGTGGCTATTGAATAATTATATTACCAAGAGGAAAATCCAAGGATCATTTTTTTATTGGTAAATGCAATATTCTATGTCTAAAAGTAATATTCTCACTTTTCAACACCTCTCATATTTGAGGTTATGCACCATAAAAGTTGAATACAATTTAGTAAAATGATATATCATCAACTAAATTCGTCTACAAATCTTCTTATCCACAAGAAAGTAATATATTATAAAGTAATACATTGTTTATTAACACATGATTTATTTACAAGTGAAATATTTCATTTTCTTGTTGGGAGGAAGATTTGCAAGAGAATTTAATAGGAGGATATATCATTACTTTACAATTTAAGTAAAAGTTCTCATTTAATAATGCACATTAGAAAATGAAGTAATTTGTTTTGAGAAATATAAGTGAAAAATATGAGTAATTAATAAATATATAATTTGAAAGTAAAATATAAATATGTATTAAGTTTCTCATTCATGAAAATTAAAAAATCCAAATTTTGCAACAAATAATTTTATCCTTTTTTTCCAAGGAAGACAAGAAGGATATGCATTATTAGAAATTGACAAAGGTCATCAACGATATTGTCCAAACACTACTAGAATCAAACTATAATGGTTAAATGATGTCATTATGCTCTCGTAAATTTTAAGTATGTTGGGCGATGGTAATACTAAAACGAGTGACATCATCGCAAGTTCTCAAGTAATACTTCTTTTTAAAGAAACATGCCTTTATGTATTTGATGTTATATATTAATGATCATAAAGTCAAATAAAAAGTGAAAATTATGCTAGGAAATCAAAAGTTATCTTAAAACTTTGTGATATAAATCAACATACATAAATAATAAGAGACAAATTTTAATAAAATAATCAAAACAACCATTTGAGAATGAATATTAGCCCATTCCAATTAAAAGAGATGAAGGTCCATCGATAAGCATTTAGGAATCCAAAAATCCATAACTTACTTGCCAAGACTATCCTACGTGCTCTAAACGTTGTACCAACTAGTCAATCGAGTTCCAATATTGTCCATACTATTCAATATAATAATAATTATGCCATGAATGCTAATCAAAATAGTGTCACTCACCAAGTACTCTTCAGGGCTATTTTACATAAATTAAGCCTTGTTTTTAAAGATTGGATTTGGGTGATGGAGCTTATTGATCTTCCTTTAATAGGGAGAAGTTTCACTTGGTATCATTCAGGAAATGGAACCATGAGCAAATTAGATAGATTTCTTCTATCTTCATAGTGGATTTCATGTTGGCCGAATGTAACACAATGGGCTCTTCTTAATAGAGAATTCCTAGATCATTGTCCCATAATCCTGGGACACAAAAAGATTCAAAGAGGTCTAATTCCCTTCAAATGTAACAATTGTTGACTGCAATATCATAATTTCATGGATGTGGTTGTTAATAGCCGGACGAGTTCTCAAGTTGTGGGAAAAAAATGCTTTCATTGTAAAAAAAAAAGTTGAAGATCTTAAAATAGGCTATTTGGAACAAGGATACTTTTGGTTGCATTGATACTAAATTGGGTGATTTGGTTAAAGATATTCAAGCTATTGACCTTTGTGGTGAATCAATCACTTTGGACTCGAATCAGGTTGATGCTAGGAAAGCGCTAACGATTGATTGGTGGAAGGTTGCGAGATGGAAGGATGGTATTCTAAGGCAGAAATCCACAAATGGTTAAAGGATGGTGATGCTAACACTAGTTATTTTCGTACTTGTATTAATAATCAAAGAAGGAGAAGACTTCCTTAGATTTTGTTTCTAGTTATTTCAAAGCTTTATTCTCTCATGTTCCCTCGGCAAATTTAACATTGGATGGCATAGAATTCCGAAGATTATCTATGTTACATAAGACTTCCTTATATCCTGTTTTCTCTAAGGAGGAGATTAGAGCGGTAGTTTGGAGTTGTGCTGGTGATAAGTGCCCTGGTCCATATGGTTTTAATTTCAAATTTTTCCAGGCTTGTTAGGAGATTATGAAGAAGGATATTATCCTTTTTGCAGGAATTTTATTTGTATGGTAAGCTTCTGAGGGGTCCAAATTCTTCCTTCATTGTTTTGATACCGAAGAATAAAAATCCCAATAGGATCCAGGATTTCAGACCAATTCCTTAGTTGGTTCGTTGTATAAAATCCTAGTGAAGATTTTGGCAGGGATACTTAAGGTGGTTATGGGTTCCCTAATCAGTTCTACTCAATCGGTGTTAATCCATGATAGGAATATTTTAGATGCTAAAGTGGTTATAAATGAAACCACTCATTTAGCTAAGAAAATTAAGGATGGCTGCCTTTTGTTCAAGGTGAATTTTGAGAAAGCTTATGATTCTGTTAATTGGAGCTTTCTTGATTATATGTTTTCTAGATTTGGTTTCTATATTAATTGGAGAAAATGGATAAGTGTTTGTCTCATTTCTGCTTTGATGTCTATATTGATTAATAGATCTCTTTCAGACCAATTCTCTATTTCAAAGGGTATCATACAAGGTGATCATATGGCGTATTTTCTTTTCCTTATGGTTACAAAAGGTTTTGCAAGTCTGGTTCGACAAGCTAGGAGTGTGGGGTTGTGTGAGGGTTATAAGATTGTTAGATTGGGAGTGGAAGTGTGTGATCTTCAATTTGCAGATGACATAATTCTAGTATGCAAGCCTACGATCCAAAACTTGTGGTGTATAAAGAGTATTCTAAGATATTTTGAATTAGCTTCAGGGTTAAAGGTAAATGCACAGAAAATCTTCTTGTTTGTTATTGCAGTGCCTGATTCCTTTACTTCAGTGGCAGCAAATTTCCTAGCTTGCAAAATTGGAACTATTCTTTTTCTTTACCTTGGGGTTCAAGTTGGGACGAATCCAAGGATGATGACAACTTGGCAAAGCATAATTGATATGGTTTCTAGAAGACTTGAATCTATGAAATGTAAACATATATCTTTTGGAGGTTGACTAGTTCTTCTAAATTATGTTCTTTCCAATATTCCTACTTATTTATTATTTATATACAAAGCCCCAACAACGTTTTGACTAAGCTTGCTAGTTTGCGAAGGAAATTTCTTTGGGGTAACAAGAGTTGTGGTAAAGGTATTGCGTGGATTTCTTGAGTGGAGGTTTGCAAGCCAAAATCCCTTGGTGGATTGGGAGTCCGAGACTTATCTACTTTCAATGATTCTGCGGCCTCTAATGCAGACTCTAGGTGGTGGAAAGATCTTTATAAAATTGGTTATGTTCATGGGGATCATAGGGGACGGTTTGATGAGAATGTGTGGAGGGTCTTAGGAGACGATACTCAAACTCTTTTCTGACGGGATATTTGGGTGGGGAATCAGAGCTTAAAAGAGGTATTTCCTAGACTTTTTTCTTTAGCTTTGAATAGAATGGCAACTATGAATGAGTGTGGTGTTTGGAATAACGATGTGTGATCGTATGAAGTTAAATAAAGACATAGTTTATTTGAAGGAGAAGAACTGTTGGTTAGGAACTTGTATGATTCGATTCATCCTCACTCTTGTCAGAGGGACGTCGTGGATAGGTGGAAATGGAGCCTAGATGCATCTGAGTATTATGTTGTTAAATCAGCTTATCTCATCCAAGTGGATAATGGTATCTTGCCTTTAGGTAACATTCTAAAAAACTGTTGGATTAATTGTGTTTCCTCAAAAATATCTTACTTTGTTTGGAAACTCATTAGATGTAGACTCCCTTCAAAGGTAGAATTATTTAAGAGAGAAGTTATTCATAGGGTCGAAGATGTGAAGTGTGCCATTTGTTTGAATCATGATGAATATGTTGAATGTCTTTTTTTGTCTTGTGATTTTGCTACTTATATTTGGAAAGGATTCTACTCTTGGTTTCAGGTTTTCTCATCTATACCAAGTTTGTTATTAGATTGTTGGAATTTGCATGAGTTAATGTTTACTAATGCAAAAGATTCCCAGTTGTGGAAAATGATTTGGTTTATTGTTTGTGGTCTATTTCGATAATGAGAAATGATTTAATCTTCTCAGGAAAGGCAGTTAGTTATGCACATATTTTGAATTTGATCCAAGCTAGATCTTGGACTTGGTTCATGACTAAGATATCTCCAACATCTTTAGTTTTTGCTAATTGATATAATGATCCTAAAGCTTGTATTACTTTAGCTACTAAAAAAATCAATGTTTAATCTTTCTTTGTATTGGATTAGCACCCCTTGTACTGAGTTTAATACATTTTGCATATAAAAAAAGTAGCACCTCTACATGACCAACTAAACAGTAAATGCAATTCTCCTTATTGAGATTTTTTTTTTGGGTTGCAAACCACTCCTTATTCAGCAACAAATAACAACCTCCCAAATGTAAGGCAACATCTATATGTTTTAGTTCCACATGTTCTCATGACAAGAACAAGAAGCTATAGCATGCATCCTGAAATTGTTCAAGAAACCATTGATAAGGTTTTGATCACTCCTCTAAGGTTGTGTTACTTTCCACTAGAAATGATCTGAGTCAAACTTAGATGATTTATGCTTGATTCGTTAAGAGTTGGCTCCAGATGATTTAACTTAATTAAAATTCATGAACCTTCGAGAAAATTAACAAGCTCAAATTTATGTCTATATTCAACAAAAAATTAAAGGCCTATAAAATGTTGGTGGTTTATACACGTAGATAAAGTTTGTGAATTTTAATAGTAAATGTAGCTATCGATTAAAATTCATGACTGTCGCAACCCGATTTTCGGTTGGAAGGCCGACTCTATGACTTAGGAAGAGGCGAACTCGATTTCTACATCTTCCGATTGATTTGGAGTCGCCACTACATTTTTTGCGGGTAACAAGATGGCACCGAGAACGGTAATCACATTCTCTATTTCGGTTACCTTTTTTAATCTCTTATCCTTTTTATTCAATTTTACAACATGGACTGAGTATATGCCTTATCCTCTTTGAAATTTGAGTGTCAATCCTTTTGGATGTTTCCTGTGTATTTGTTGTGTCCTCCCTTTTCTGATTGAGATATCTCAGTTTTTATCATTGTGGTATGTTGCAATATATGTGCGTTGAATGCTCTCTTTCTTATTGTGTTGTGATCTCTTTCTGAATTCTCTATGTTCTAGTCTCCGTTACAATGTCTATGTGTATGCTCTAAATGTTCTCTTTTTATCACTATGCGATTTGTGTGGTATGTTGATTCTGGATAATCTCTTTGTTTGTTTGGATGCTTTTTTCTCTCTGTCGTTGGGTGTTCTCTCTAAAACTCTTTGGATTGCAATGTTTCTGATTTCTTCACATGTGTAACTGTATGCTCTCTGATTTTTCTTATAGTGGTGTATGCATATCTAATGGATATCCCCCTTTTATACAGTTTGAAAGCAAACCTTTAGGATGCCAACTGTGATCCTTTGCCTTTCTCTTTGAACCTTTGCCTTTCTCTTTGCTCATTTTGAAACTGCCCATTAATTCTGATCATGCATATGTAACTGTGTAATGGCCTCTGATTTGCACCTCTTAATTATCATCTTTGAGATTTTATTCTGAAACTTTATTGCTGGTTGTAACTGAAGCATCAATTCCTTTCTGAAATTCATCGCATGACTGATATGATTTGTAATATTCATGTTGCCTAAATAAATATGAATGTGTAACAGAGATAATTGATTGTTGGTATGCATCTTTTGAAATCCTTTCACGGCTGATTGACGTCCTCTCCTTTGATTATATTGATACTGCTCATTGACATTGCATCTTATTGTTGATTAATACTATGTAACTGAAAATAGTATATGCCATTTGATTAATACCATCTTTCCACTACTTGATGACTCACAACCTGACTCTTCTTTCTCTTAACATTATTCCATTGATGCCTCAACTTTATAACCACCCACAAGGAATAAAATATGTGTAAGTCTCGACGTCTCACTATTTATTGTTTGAATCTGGTTTATTTCCATCAACGCCAATTTATTTCTCTCTGAATCCGGTTTGAATATGGTTTATTGTTTAAAGATATTACACTATACTAAAACTCTCTGATTCTACTCTCTTTTCATGAATTCATGTGCAACATGAGTTGCTAGGTTTTTACCAAAGGCCATAATCGAGGGGGCCTTTTATGCTCAACTCCAAATGCCTTTAAGCACTCCCTTTCAGAAGAAGATTAATCAAGCTCATATGATGGAAAGATAACTCATGAAGGAATCAACTTCAAAAGAGTGTTGCATAACTGTTTTATCCAATTCAGATTTAAAATAACAGAAAAATCTCCATTTTGAGAAACTTTGATAGTGTTATTGATCTTAATAGCTTTAACAGCTTCATTTTCTGTGTTTGATTTTCCGCACAAAAGTAACACACAACTTGAACTGCCCTCTATAGTTGAAGATGTTGTGGACTTTGATTTAGAGAGATCGAAGTTGGAGAGGGTCTTTGTAAAAAACGCAGAATTGAAAAGGTGCAACAACATCAACCTCTGTTGTTTTGATTAGTCTATGACTTCACTTGCCTATTAAAGATGTGGCTCCGAGACTAATTGTTGTACTACCTATTTGTGTCTCCTTGCTCAATTAATCTCTACAAAGCTGACATGGTATGATTCACCTTTGTTGCATCTGGTAATCATTCCAGCAATATATTGATCCCAACAAACAAATGGTTTACTAAAAAACTTCATGATGATCAAGGAAATCAATACTATTCTACATGGAAAAGTTGATATGCCCAACTCACACATTAACTACTAAAAGGAACTGATCTGAATTCTTTAATCACAACTAATGTATAAAACTATTATTCAAAGGAAATAAAACATTTGATAATTAGAAAGAAAAACAAAACAGAGAGAAGATGCACTAATGTGAGTATGCACGTATCTTGCTAAACATCGTAAGTGTCTAATTTTTTTACGTTCAAGACAAATTATATCCTTTAGATCCATGCTCATAGAGAGTATCCAAAAGGGCACATCCCCTGTTTAAATATTTTTAATCAAATTCAAAAAGGTCAATAGTTTTTTATTGATGGTTAAGGATCTAACACACAAAGATAACAATATCAGTTCTCAACATAAAAAAAATATTATTTTCAAGTTTTATTATTATTTTTTATATTTTTTTATTTGAAATTCTTGTATTCTTGATTTTATAAAAGTAGGTCGGATAAAATTGAGTATTCACAATGACTAATGATTGTTTGCATGTATAGAAAGTGACCGATGTGAAAACAATCATTCATGTGATAGATAAAAATAATTAATATGTATATTTGATCTTATTTGAATTATCAATATTAAATGATAAATGAACATGACTTTTGAAGTAATTACGTGACAATTAACTAATTTTAATCTTATCCATCTATATATGTTTCTATGATACTTATTTATTATTATTTTTAATATTTTATATGAATTGTTCTCACTTAAATTACTTTTACGTACATATATAATATAAATGAGTTAACTCATGAATTTAATTAGCTCAATTTTTAGCTCAAATTCAGCTAGTTTGGTTCATAAATCAAATTTATCGAATTAAATAATGAATGAAATTTCGAACAAAATTTCGAGTAAGTTCAGTTATTGTGAGCTCAACTTCTCACTATTGGTTTTTTTATGATAAAGTTTAAATATTTTATACAAAATTTTGTACTAGATGATTGGTGGATGTTAATAGAGGGTTTTGACGATATTTTGATGGCAACAAAATAGACTGGTCTTTTTTTCATATGTATGCCTTTTTACTAGGATTGGATTATGAACCCATGTGACTTACAGTGGCCAACATGTCATCAAGCACAAACTTACATGGCATAGGAAAAGAGATAAAAAAATTTGTATGGAAAAGTTATATTGAACTAGAAGCAATATTATGAAATGAAGAGTCAAAAATCAAATTAAAAAATAAATTATATTGAATTTAATTGGATAAATTATCTACTTGAAACAAATGATGTACTATATAATTTATAAATATTTAAAAATTTATAATTATATTAAAGTAATATTTCTTCATTTTTTAGATTATTCCATCATATCCTCACAAAGTGAGCTTGAATAATTCGCTCTCATTGAAAATTTTCTAAAAATGAGCTCAGTATCTCATATCTTCTATTATTCGTCTACTATGTTCATTTTGCTATTAGAATTCTAAGGTTCATATTCTTTTGACTCTTTTTGATAAATCCATTTGTGCTTTTTGGTTAAGGTTGAATTAGTTTGGCTAAGTTTGGAAGTTTTTTTTTTGGTCAGTTGGGGTTCCATGGGATAAACATGTAAATTTCACCTTTCTATCCTTCGTTTTGTGTACCACATGGTACAAACTAGGAAAATGTAAGAGATTTTCTATTACAAAGGGCCAGGCCAAGAATGAGTATTTTATCTCATAATAGGAACTTGCTTATGATTTTACTCAAAAAAATGCTCTATTTTGTTGGCTGATTACTTTAAACTTGCCGAATGATATTTCAATATAAGTTCAAAGCTTTAACTTCTTTATTCGATTTATCTTGAGAGTACTTGAAGCTATCCATGGTGTTTATCAATAAATCAAAGTCACATTTGCATACTTGAAATCAAGTTACTAAAATGTCCCTATAAAAGCTAACTTACAAAACTATAGGTGATAAGATTCATGCTATTGACTTTTTAAGCTGAAAGCTAGTTTAGTTGTCAACATCTGGCTTTTCGGGCTTCAACTTATTTCTAAACCTGTCTTGGGCTTTTTTTGGTCTTGAGGTAACTTGTGAGTCTTCAATCAATCTTTTAGTTTTCAACCAATTTTACCAATCACAACCAATATTTACATTTAACTTTTTTCATATGATATATTAATAAATAATTATAAACTTCCTAAGTCATCTCCCAATAAATCATCTTAATTATTAAACAAGGGTTGGTCCACTTGGCAAAAGTTTATTTTATTTCCAACAATAACATAAGCTAGAGTATAGGAAAACTTTATTAATAGATAAAATCAATACACACCTAAAAGTCAAATTTGATCTGATCTTCATCATCTCATTAATCAGTACGGATATACACTTTTCTTACCACAATTTTTATATTTTATATCCAAATTAATTTTAATGTTTTCCCTCCTTATTATTTTTGGTACTCCTAAGAATATTTTATTACTATATAAGTAAGAAATTAATCAGACTTTACGCCGTACACTATCAGATAAACGCATGGTCTTCCTTATTCTAAATATATGTTAAATTCAGTTACATCAACGCCTTATTTGTCCTCATAATGTGTAATGTCTTAACAACATTATTATGAATTTTCACAGAAAAAAATGATGTATGTCTACTGTATCCTCCTCATAAAAAAAGCCCACATGGTCCTGAATAGACTCAATAACATTAAGCCCGGCCCATATAAACCCTAAAACCCTACCTATATAAACAAAAACACGAGATGAGCGAGAAGCCATAGTAGTGAGAGAGAAACGATGTCGAAGAGAGGAAGGGGAGGGTCTGCCGGTAACAAGTTCCGCATGTCACTGGGTCTCCCAGTGGCGGCGACGGTTAACTGCGCCGACAACACCGGCGCCAAGAATCTGTACATCATTTCAGTGAAGGGAATCAAGGGAAGGTTGAACCGTTTGCCTTCAGCTTGCGTCGGTGACATGGTCATGGCCACCGTCAAGAAAGGGAAACCTGATCTGAGGAAGAAGGTGCTGCCAGCTGTCATCGTTCGTCAGCGCAAGCCATGGCGCCGAAAGGACGGTGTTTTCATGTACTTTGAAGGTAATTGAGTTTTCTCGTTTTGTTTTGTTGGTTCTATACGGTGTAGATTTTGCTTTTTTGTTGTTAAATGTTGCTTTTATGTGAAAATATTATTTGGCTGTGATTTATAAGCGGAATCAAAGCTGAAATTTTATTTTTTGAGATTCTGTTTCTTTGATCTGGAACTTTTAAGCCGAGATTTTATTAATTTATGTGTTGTAATGTATTTTTTGACTTAAGACATTGTATTATGCAGATAATGCTGGTGTCATTGTGAATCCCAAGGGTGAAATGAAAGGTATCATTTCTAATTCTCCCATTGTTAATGAAAGTTCCATTCATATGTTTTTCTGTGTTTAGTTGTTCATATGTGCTCTTAAATATATTCATTATTATCACTCTGTCAAATCATTGATATTTACAGCAAATATTATTAACTATGTTACTTAGTGTCCGTATTTTTATGTAATATAACAGGAGTATAAATTAAGACATATTCAAATTTTGCGTTGTTATGTTACATATGGTTGTGGTATTTTGCTTCATGATTAAGAGTTGAAGCTCTATCTGGCTGTTAAACACCTAACCAGAAGTAAGTGCTCCAACATAAGGTTCTACAATAGTACTTTCAGGAGCTTTTCTGTGCCAACTACAAGTAACCTACTTTAGGCTAGTTGTTGTAGGCCAGCTTCAAATCTGGCAAGTGATGTGAACATTATGATAGTGTTAAATCTCAGTGCTCTCAAATTGAAATATAATTTCTTCAAAGGTGAAGAAATAAAAGCAGTTCTTGTCTCTACAAAGCTAATAACTAGTGATACTTCATAGTCCTCTATGAAGTTTCATACTCTCATTCACATAACTTGGTTTACTCATTCAGTTGGGTTCTAGTTCCCTTCATATGCCCTGTCTTTGTTCAACTGAATAGAGTTATTTAAAAGTAACTACTTTAGTATTGGGTGTATGTGGGATGTTCAGAATAGGTGTAGTTAATTATTTTCCTTGTACTCTTTTCCTCAAAGTGCTTATTTGATTGTAACTTTGCTGCAGTTCTCATTCTCTCATATGGTGTAAATGTGGGCTACTAATATAATAGATAACACTTAGTCTCTTTATACTTGCCACTTGACGGATGATTTTAACTGTCTTTTTTATTGTGGTCTTAATTTGTATATTATACCTGTAAATGTAGGTTCTGCTATCACTGGTCCTATTGGTAAGGAGTGTGCTGATTTGTGGCCTAGGATTGCAAGTGCAGCCAATGCCATTGTTTGAGTGGGAGTTCTAGTTATATGACCTTATGTTTCTGCTTTTTAGGATTTTAATTTGTCAGATTTTGTTTATGCTTGAAAAATGCACTGAAGTATCTTTTATCCTTTCACAACTTGTCAGCTCAGTTTGAGGCTTTTAAAAAATGAGATTAACTGTTAGTTAAGAATTATTCCGGTTTATTGTCTCCATTTTGATGTGTTATCCTTTTTTTATATTTCATTTATAAAATTCATCAGTGCATCATATATCAAAATCGAAATTGAATTGTATCCGTTATAGGGTATTAGCGGTTTTGGTTTAAACCGTGAAATCGATGGAACTGAACCAAACTGCAAAATATTGTTCGGTTCAGTTTTGTGGTTTAGCTCGGTTATTTTTTAAAGGAATTGTTGATGTTCGGTTCGGTTTATGGTTTTAGAAATTTAGGAACCGTTGGCATCGAACCGAACCACATATTAAAGAAATATCTACAAGGAATTAGGGAATAATGTTTTATTATTGTTTAAATTGTTTCCTAGTGTCTTATTATTTGAAACATATTTGAAGCTTTTGTGATAGAGTTTGAAACTAACATATATCATATATTGTTATATATGTTTTGTTACATATGTTACTAATTATGAAATGTAACTATTATATATTTTACTATATTATATATTTTACTAATTCATATATATATATATATATTACTAATTATGAATTTTATTGTTAAATATGATTCATACTTTTTTATAATAGTAGTAGTAATATTTATCCTTTTATGGATAAACATTATATTTTGTAATACATTTTGAATTTTCAATTTATGGAAGATTTTTTATAAAAAAAGTAAATGGAAAAACAGTGGATCCGAATTGAACCGAACTATTCAAGAGCGGTTCGGTTCTTATAGTTAAACTTGTGGTTAATTGAGTGGAACCGAATCATTTGCTTTTTATTGGTTCGATTACTAAAATGCACCAAAAACTGAATGGAATTGAATTTTTACACTCTTAATCAGTTACTTATGAGTCATGTGAAACACGATGAATGAAATACAACATGAGGTTTTCACCATTTTTTTCCAAGTGCTGTGAAAACATGTATCGCCGTTTTGGATGGATCTATAGCCCAAATTCTGTTGAATGCTTATTTTTCCACTTTAGCATTTGGATCTATAGCCCAAATCCGAACACATCCCCAGTAACATTTATTTAGCATTTGGCAAGGTGAAAGTGTCATCTTGTCCCAACCAAGACAAGCTTTGATTCTCGACGTTAACTGTAGCATACATATTAATTTTTAAATTCTGAACGTTGGGCCTGCTGTCTGCTATCTCCTGTTTTTAAGCATCATATCTGTTAAGGGTCAGCTTGCCATTATTTATTTTCCATGCTAACTTCTAGGTTTTCTACTTATCTCAATCTTTTTTTCTTTTGGAGGGGATTCTATATATCGGATATGCATTTGTTGTCCCACAAGTTATACTATTGTATACACCATTAGTATATGATGGCACATGTGTTGGCATAACTTGTGGGACAATTATATATCTCTTTGCTTGTTGTGTCTTGGTGGTGTTTGCATATATACCAAAATCTTGCTTACTATTAGCTACTTGAGAGGTTGTTCTCAACTTTTTTTCCATCTAACTAAAAAAAAACAATAAATTCATTTCAGTTTTATATTAGAGTTTAATATTGTTAGTGTAATATCTATATTCTTTTTATTAGAGTTTACTAGCTATATTCTTTTTAATAACAATATCCTATAAAATTGTGCTCATATTGAATATCTCAAAAGTGTTGTATTTGCTACACTAATGTTGAATTATCTCATACAAGTGTTGTATTTACTATTCTTAGTCTAAAAATATATTTTCTACTTGAATTGAGTCAGTAAATGGTTGTCCTGCATTTTCCCCATCAGATTTTGTGATACGGGTCGTAGGGTTGGCAATGAATCGAATCAACTCGGTGTTCGTTCGAAACTTGATTTGTTATTTAGTTCAATAAACTTGGTTCATGAACCAAATGAGCTGAACTTGAGCTAGAAATTGAGCTCGTTAAATAAACGAGCCGAACTTGAGTTAGATATAGTTCGACTCGTTAGGTTCATGAGTTATCTCAATAAATAAATAAATAAATATATATATATATAATTATTTATTTATTTATATATATACATATATATTTATATAAACTAATTTTTATGTTTATTATAACTCGTACATTATTTTTTATATTTATTGTTATTATATAAAAAAATTATATATTTTTGAACTGAACTGAATAGTTCGCGAACTTTAACCGAGCCGAATTCGAGCTAAAAAAAGAACTCGTATCGAACTCGAGTCGAGTTTCGAACTAAGTCAATCCATATCGAGTTGAACCGAGCTGAACTCTGATTCGACTCGGTTTGACTCGTTTCCAGCCCTACAGGTCCGCAATAGAAACTAGAAAGTAATGGTGGATTTATTTGATTGAAAAATGTTTTGAAGTTAAAAATTAATAATTAATATTTTTCTGACCAACATTGTTGATTATTTATGCAGCAAATGTGTACATGTGCTTTAAGTGGAAAAGAAAGAGTGTGAGTAGAGAAAGAAATGAGAAAATAAGTTGATTATAAGAGTTATTTTGTTGGAAAGAGATATGAAAAAATGAAATGGAGAGAAAAATATGTATTAAAAAGTCAATTTTACTCTTATAAATAATAATGAATATCTAATAAATCTAAGGTGTTCTAGTACTTTAAAAAAACTCTTACTTTCCCATTCTTTCTCACATGAGAAAAGAAACAAAAAAACTTGTTGGGAATCCTTCCTAATTGATGTGAAAGCACGAGTAATGAATCTTGGTAAAGCATTGAATAATTTAATAATGGCTATTCCAAGGTCTTGGAAGTACAACTTAAGTCTTGAGATTATGAAGTCTAATTTAGAAAGTTGGAGTAGCACTTTTCAAAGTGTCTTGAAAAGTATGACATCAATTAATCCTCCATTTTGTCTTTATGATGGAGCATTCTTCCCCTTCACTATATATATAGGGGCTTGTGAGGAAGAGATACAATAAGCAAGTGAGAAAAACAACATAGATAGAAAGTGAGAGAGTTTATAACCATATAGTGTGAGGTTTGTATTCTTAGTGAGATACTAGAAAGTTTGTATTTTCATCTTTTTTGGGTGAGATTGAGTGTTATCCTCTTTGTAAGAGATAGTCAAATATTGTAATCCTACTTTCTATAGTGGATATATTTTTTGGACTAGGTCTTGTGGTAGTTTCCTTCTCACATTGAGGAGGTTTTTCCATGTTAAAATTGTTGGTGTTATTCTTCTACTCTTCTATACTTTCTTTATCCACTTGTTGCTTCCGCAAGTGCCCAATTTGCATCATACAGATGAAGAAAATTGGTTTTGAATTCCCCAACAGTGGTCTCAGAGCTGCCAGGTTCATTCGGGGAGCTTAGCCTGTGTAGTCCAAGATGGAAGGAGCCACTAATATCTCATTGATAGAGATATGTTCAAGTTGACAGCTAACAACTATTCTTATTAGAAGCCCATGATGGAGGATCATTTATACTGCAAGGATATGTATGAGTTTATTTCTTGCTAAGACAAGCCAGAAGATAAGGCTGGCAGAGATTGGGAGGTTTCGAATCGAAAAGCTGTTGCAATGATTCGGAAGGATATTGATAGAAGTTTATTTTAGCATGTGTCCACATACACAAATACTTATGAGTTGTGGTCGAAACATGAATTTATGATTCAAAAGAAAACTCCTAAAAATAAAGCATCTCTTGTCAGAAGGCTGGTGAAACTCGACTACAAAGATGGTCAAAGCATGATAGAGCACTTGAATTCATTCAAGGGTCTTGTCAATCAATTGACAAAGATAGATATGAAGATAGATGATGAGTTGCAAGCACTTCTGTTACTGAGTTTGTTGCCTGAAAGCTGAGATACATTGGTGGTCATGCTCAGCAACTCAGTCCCTGATGGGAAGGTCTCAATGGACACTGTTTCAGACAGTCTATTGAATGAAGAATCTAGAAGGAAAGAACGGAGTACATCCTTCCACTCTGAAGCAAATATTATGGAGGGACATGGAAGAAGTGAAACTCATTGGAGGAATGAATCTCGTGGAAGAAGCAAAACCAAATTCAGAGGTCACCCTCAATCTCGCATGAGGTCAATAACATGCTATTATTTTAGTAAAGAATGACATAAAAGATCTGAATGCAGGTCCTTATAGAGAGACTAGAAAGCTGAAAATGTCCATAAAGATTTAGTTGATCCAAGGAAAAATGGTCATAAGTCTACCACAGCCGTCGCCGCAGATGATGATGTTCTCCTCATTGGAGAAGACAATTACCTAAATGTTACATATGGTGATTGTGCTTGGATCGTTGACTTTGGTGCTTCTTTCCATGTAAGTCCACATAAAGGTTTCTTCTCAAACTACAAGAAAGGTGATTATGGTACTGTGAAAATGGGAAACCATGCTACTAGCAAAATTATGAGAATTGATGATATTGTGCTGCTAACAGACAAAGGAGAAAAGCTTATACTGAAGGAGGTGAGACATGTCCCAGATATACTGAAGGAGGTGAGACATGTCTCAGAGAACAAACAATCCCTAACGAATAGATGAAGTATTTGAATTGGTGTATTCAAATGTTTGTGCACCATCTGAAAGATCTCTTGGAGGAGCCTACTACTTTCTCACATTCATATACGATCACTCGAGAAGAGTATGAGTGTACTTGTTGAAAAGAAAAGATCAAGTACTATCAACATTCAAAGAGTTCCATGCACTAGTAGAACGTGAGACTGGGAAGAAGTTGAAGTGTGTGAAAGCAGACAATGGTGGAGAGTATCGTGGCACATTTGAAGCCTATTGCAAGGCTTTTGGTATCATACTGGAGAAGGCACCACCAAATACTCCTAAGTTGAATGGAGTAGCTGAGAGGATGAACCACACAATTGAAGAGAAGATCAAATGCATGTTGCAAGATACCAATCTCCCCAAGTCTTTCTTGGGTGAAGCAGTAAAGACTATAGTGGATCCCATAAATCGAACACCTTCAAGACCCTTGAATGAAGAAATTCCAGAAGAAGTATGGTACAAGAAGAAGGTATCTTTCAACCACTTGAGAGTATTCGGATGCAGAGCCTTCTTTCACATTCCAAAAGATGATAGAAAGAAGTTGGATGCTAAGACCAAGGAGTGCATTTACCTTGGATCTCCAAAAGATGAATTTGCGTACAGACTATGGGATCCGATAAACAATAAATTTGTGAGAAGCAGAGATGTTGTATTCTTTGAGGATCAAGACGATCAAAGATGTTCAGAAGAAAAGCGAGTGCAAGTCAAAAGTTTGCATTGATTCAGGGGGAGAGATTCCTCAACAAACAGGTCCTGATCATTAAATAGATCCAGAACAGATAGACCAACATGTAGATCTTGCTCACACAGAACTTGACTAGATTAATGAAGAGTCAGATCATGATGAAGTGGTGGTAGACACACAAATGCATCAAGAACCCGAGCTAGTAGAGTATCAGATGCAAGTTAAACTGAGGCACTCCAGAAGAGGCAGAATACCTTCTTCAAAGTATCCTTGGAAGTGAGGCGCTCCTAAAAGTGTTAGTAAAACTTGGAAGTGATTAGAAAATGGTGGGTGCTTTACATGGAAAATGTATTTATTTAAACATTTAAAGAAAATGTTCATACAACATGATTTGACAATTAACAACAATATCCAACCAGAGAAAAAGATGTATGCACTGACAGTATATGAGTTTTATACACTGTCATTGTATCATCACAATTAATTTTTTATTATTGTTGACTTTTCAGAAAAGGTAATCCAAATGAACGGTAGATGATAAAATACATGTGTACAAATCTTTATACTATCAGTGTATACATTTTACACTCATCTAACAATTGTATTTCTCTTTTGTTATTTTTGAAATAAGCGTATATAAAATAGGATTCAAGTCACTAGAAAACTAATGTAAGAACAGTGTTACATGAATAATCAACTTTAACACTTAACTTTGATATCTATTTTTTATGGAAAGAAAAGAAAATTATAAAATTGGTTATTTCAGTTGTTTTTTTTGCTTTCGGCAGATACCAAGGTTGAATGTCAAGATTGAATGTAGATATAACATCACTGTAATTTGAAAATATAAATACATATGGGTTCAACAATTGTGTTAAAGAAATGATTTACAAGTAAAAATCTCATTATTCATATAGGAAAACTTTCAATTCGGAGTAACATTATAAGTTTTGATTTTAGTTACTAGTTTGGAATTTTGATGAAGTTGAGGAGATGAGGAATGTTAAGGATAGTAATGGATTAAGAATCACCTATATCATGGTGCTCTTCACACATCCTTCTCGGTCCACACTCTATACAGAGTATATGTGCGATTCTCTTATTTATCATTTCACATGTTTGAGTTCACTATTGCGACACATGAATATTGCTTAATATTTTGGCTTTGTTTTATTTTTTTAAGAAAAGTCATTTTTCTCTATTAAAATATTCACACATTATTGGTTAATGCCAACAATGAGATATGAAGATTATGAGTTAATTACTTGTCCACCAGAAGAAGAAAAAAATGTATGTGTGTATGAGTTTTATATACTGTTACTGTATTATCTATGATTTATGTTTAATTATTATTGACTTTTCAAAAAAACTAATATAAATGAATAATACATGATGCACTGATTGTATATAAATATTTACACTGTTAATACTTTGGTGTTACTCATAATGTTTTAGTCACCTGTTTTTATCACATACTTTCTATGAACTTAAATAGAAGTAAAAAAACTCAAAGGCAGCACTTTAAAATATAAACAAACTTTAATTAATTTCAATCTATTAAATGTTAATCCTTAAAGTATCATGATAGGATAATCACAAAAAAATTATATGAGATTAAGAGCAGAAAATGAGATTGATTAACTTAATATGTGTTATAGTATTTTTTTTCTTTTAACATATAATTTAGTCCATTAGAGATTTAGAGGTATTTCTTATGTTGCGGCGTTAGCTGGATGCAACTTGGAGCCAAGTGGTGCAAACATGGCTATTGTCATCATTGGTTAAGATCCAATGAAAAAATATAATCTAGATTTCTATTTCTCCTTTATGTATCTACATTAAGATTATATTTGATGTCATTGCATATTTTATCAATAGTAATTAGTGAGAAAATATTTAGTTTTTTTAGTTAAATACATTTTTTCAACTAATCACATTTGATAGTTGTGAGACAATGCACCTCTCTAAATTAAGGATTGCAATAAAAACGAATATGTGGTACATGCCCGAACTTAATCCAAAATGGATGGGATCAAGTTTCGGGTTTGGTATAGTAAATATCATACCCTAAATCTGCCCCGAACTCGATTGATATATAGAAAATTATTAAATTTTATATAAAAACATATAATATATACATATAAATTCCACATAATTATAAATCCTATATATATATATAATACATATTTTGGACGGGTTCCCGTCGAGTTCAGGTTACTCGAAACCCAACGAGTTCGGAGATGATAATTTTATTTTCAACCCTGCTTAATTCAGATTTGAGTTTTAGATTACGAGTTCGAGTTTGGGTAAAAACAAATATGACCCTGATCCATCTCGTTGTCATTCCTACTATAAACTATAGCATTAAGTGGTCCTTGGAAATTTTTTACCATGAAAATTCATTGTGTTTTGAATATAAGATTTTAGCCCAGATTGACGAGACTATACTCAAATCATGTTCGGGCCCGATTTACTTGGGCAGCCTTGAGTTATCCATTTTTTAAAATCTTTTTTGGTACCTTTGACTTTGTAGTAAATCTTAAATGAACATTGTTTTACAACATAATGGTACCATGAACTTATAATAAAAAATATATACTAAATATTAATATTATGAACTTTGAATAAAAAAATAGTAATATTTATAACATAAAATATTTATAAATAACATTATATTATTCGCCATATTTTGCATAACGTCTTTTTAAACACAAGAACAAAACATTATACCAAATAGGAAGAAATGTTCAATCATATAGATTTTACTTTTCTTATCTTAATTGTGTATTTAATTAGATTTAACTTTTACAACAAAAACATAATAAAGAACAATAACTTTCACAACGAAACTAAAGGAACTTCTCACAACCAAATTTAATTTGTATCGGTTCATTATAAAAGTGTTGATAATGAATATACAAAGGATCTCCGTACAAAAATTGAAAAAATGATGATCATATATCATGATACTAGTTATACTTTGACATAGAGGATTTCTTCTGCACTTGGGCTTATACTATCATTATTATAAACTAACATGATCTTATTTTTATAGTGTCCAAAGGTTTATATATTAATATAGAATCACAAATTATATTTTTTAGAAAGTGAGAATTCAATAGGAATATAATATTAAAAGTCGTGTAAATGGACTTGATATCACACCTTAACTAAAACAAAATGCATAGATATATGAGTTTGATTGAATTTGACATAACAAATGTGTTAAATAAAGTTATATATTAATATCAACTTATATATAGTTAAAATAGATTAATAGGTTAAAATTGAAATATCATTTTTAATATTATATGGGTCGACCAGCCACAATAGGCAATCCACCTAGGGGTTTGAGCTCTATTTTGATATACATAAATTATACCTAATATTTTAGTTCGATCCAGTTTATCCTAAACTTTATGCGGGTTAATATAAACCTATCCGAGTTACTCGTTTTGACATATTTAACTACAAGTATACACGTATATTATACTTTAGCCTTTTCTTTCCGGTAATGGAATTCTGAAAGTTGATTATTATTTTTAATCAAAATCATGTCTTCAAGTTGGCTTTTGTATTTTAAGTTTAAAGATAGAGAGATTGAAAGGAGCAAGGAGATTATTACCTACCAAGAGGAAATATTTTGACTAAAAAAACTATGAATGAGATTTAAGATAGACCATTATCTTAATTAAATCATGAATAAATACTCATTTCAATTTTTTGACATTCTCAGTTTGGTCCCTCAAAAATTAAAAACCTAAAATGATTTACAAAAAAATCAAATGTAGATTATATTAGTGTTTTTTATGTTCAAATTAGTCCATATGACATATCGTATAACATACTAAAATGACTAACTTGACTCAAATGTGGATTATATTAGTGATTTTTAGGTTCAAATTAGTTCATATCACATATTGTACAACATGATTCAAATGACTAATTTAATATTAATTTAACATGTGAATGGTACAAAGAACTATTAACAAGGTATAACTGTTAATATTACTATTTGTTAAAGTATCTCTATCTGTATTATTTATAATATTGTTAATATTACAATTTTTGGTTAGAAATGGCAAAATCAGTTGTCATGCATTGTTGGTAGTCATCGACAATTTGACCTCATCTTGACTATCGACTCTGGTTTGCGACATCATGAGTTAGTGCATGCGTGGTCGTGTGTGTGGTTATAATCATGATTCTCATGCAGACGATGCAATGTTTCTCTCCTTTACTTCTCTTTCTCTGGGTCTATTGTTGATGATTGAACCAGCAATAGAAGTAAAACAGATCTAAAATTCTTCAACAAAAAAGTTAAAATGCTTTTCCAATCAACATTTCTCAATGGAAATAAAGCATATTAATATAAAGATGGAATAACACTAACACTTAGCTTTTGCGATAAAGGTGTATCATACGTAATTATTTCAATAATGATCCAATGAATCATTTGTAGGAAAGTTTCTAATTTTGGTTTCAATGAAATAAAGAATTAGGGGATGGGTGAAGAAATGTAAAATGATGTCATTTTAAAAGAAGATTTTTGTAAAATAAAAATTACATGTTATCCAGTGACACATAAGATAAAAGGATTAACGTATTTCCACATTAAAATTGTTGGAGACTAAATTAGTAATTTAAAATTATTAGGAATTAAGTTGATAAGATTGAGAAACATAAGAAACTGAAATTATAATTACTTTAAAATGTTATAAAGTGTTTGAAAAAATTAGGTAAAATAATAAAAGAAATAACTTCTATAAAATAATGAATTTGACAGGTGAATTTAGCTTTCTGTTCTACTTCTGCAAGTAAAAGATACCTACTTCAATTAATTTTATTCTTATTTGGTATAAAGATATAATATGTTCCTAAAAACAATAATAAAAGATTATAAATAATATATGTATGGACAAAGTGTATAGAATAAAGCCGTAAAAGGGGTAAGATTTTATTGAAAGATCATCTAAAAGTAGTGTATTTAATGAATTAGGGAATAATATGTTTAGCTTTCGGAGGAAGCTTGCATTTTGTATGCACATATTAAAATAAATTATACATAGAGGAGTCCCAACTTGAAAATCTATGAAAAAAACAAAGGAAAATACTAAATTAATCTTTAAATAAGATTGTGAATCATTTTTTAAAACTAAAATATAATGTCTGTGTAACTTCTCAAATAACATACTAAAGTTATATTGGTATAGTAGTATAAATGTCTCATTCATTCATGATGACATAAAGTTTAAAAGTTTAATTCATTAAAGCAACACTTGTTGGAAGGAATGAACAATCATATATCTTGAAAGAGATTAATTTATCACTCTTAGGATAAATGATACTATTGTTAATATGAAAAAAAAAAAACTTTGAGTAAATATTTATTTCAGTCCCTCATGTTTTTCGACCTTATCAGTTTGATAGGGACCTTAAAAATTGAAAAACTCAAAATGATTCACGTAAATTTTAAATGTGAGTCAAATTATTCATTTTTAACATGTTTTAAAACACTTGATAGAGAATAATCGTCTCCAAAAAAACTAATTTGACCAACATTTGAAATTTTTGAAATAATTTTAAGTTTTTCAATTTTTGAAGAACCAAACTGTTAAAATAAAAAATTACGAAAGACTAAAATGAATAATTATTCAAAAACTTTTTAGAGTATGATAACTCTATAGTACATAGGAGATAAAAGGCATCCCGTGTTCACAGGAGAATCTGCACTATTATGTGCAAGTGGTCGAGTATGTAATCTAAAAATATCTAATGTTGTGCACGTGAAGTTAGGTCTGAACGACATATATTTGATGTTCTTAATTTGTTATACTTTTATCTATCATTTACGTGAGTAGCAAAACAAAATTAATTAATTATTACATTTTAAAATTCAAATCATTTTTAATCGGAAGGGATCGACTTATATTAAGAGTAAATTAAAAAATTATTCTACATTTTTATCATTTATTCTATAAAATCTAATGGTTCACAAACCTTATCATTTTTTAATTATGAATTTCAAATAGATAAAATAAGATAGAGGTGTAACTAATTGTGTTTATAGGGGTAATTATCTTATAAAATTTATAACACTAGCAATAATACTTAGTTAATGCATAATTATAAACAACACATGACATAAGTACTTAACTGATTTTTAAGTTTATATATACTAGTGTGTATATGTATTTTGTGTCTGCCACTGAATATTATATGGTATTATGTACTCAAATTTATATATTATATATTTTTTATGTTCATAATAATATTCAATTTAAGGTGAGATATGTGGTTAATTAATATGTTGGTTGTGATTACTTATACACATGATGAAAGTTACACCATGTTTTCCCTTTATATATAGTATAGAATAGATATATAAATTTTGTAATAATATATTTACATAATAATTATTATATGAGTGGCAGAATTTATATATATATATATATATATATATATATTAAATTTATCATTATACTTTAATATCAAAACTAAATACAGAATAATAATAAAATACATAATATTTAATTATAAAATAATAAAAAGAATAATGTATATAAAATATTTAATTAAAAATGAATTAATAAATATACAGGTAATTGTGTATCCATTCCAATTCATAAACTATTTTGATAGATACCTACTCCAGATATTTTAGTAGGTAACCTCAAAACAAATATTTTTGCCATTCTTGTGTAATGTCATTGGTCAAAGAAAATAAAAAAGAAATAGTTGAAAATATAATGATAATTGAAGAGAAAGGAGAAATGGTGGTGTTTGTTAAAAACGCGGCTTATAGTGGCGCGTGGGTGAACGACCATTCGGCCGAATAATTCACATGAGGGGTGAACGCAATGGTTTAGGAGGTTTGTTTTATGTTTCCCTATCTTGCCGGTGATGAAATTCAAAATCACCCGCTTCACCTCTTCAGAATCGATTCTTAATTATAATTCCCAATAATCTCATACACCGTTTTCGCCAAGATTTTTCTGCTTATCATCTTATTTCGAATATACTAATTCCTATAACTCCTTTCTCTTCTTTTTCCCCCTTTCACTCAATTTCTCATTCATTCTCTCCGATGCTGCTTCTTTCTTTCGTTGCCACCGAGTTAGTTACTGATAATTTTTTTTATTTGTTGTTAATTTAATCGATTTTGATGTATGATGGAACATATGTGATATGGCAATTATTTGCATGTTTATTTCTATGATTTGAGTCTGAATTTCTTTCTAAAAGTGTTTTTGATTGTCGTTTCATTATTTATGTATTTGGATAATATTTTTAGAGGGTTAGCCTCAACGCAATATTAAAGTTGATTGCCTTGTGACGTAGAGGGGGTGAGGTAAGGGTATGAGTTCAAATCCGAGAAACAGCATTTTCGCTTCTGAGTGTAATCTTGCATATATTTACCCCAAACCCATTAGGTGGGAGTCTCGTAGGATGATTTTTTTCTCTGAACTTCATAGTAGCAATAGTCAATAGGGACAAAAACCGGTATTGTATATTTCATTACAACAATATCAAACAAGTCTTTAGCCTACTACATGGGGTCAGCTTGCACTGTATATTTCATTAAAACTTCAAATTTATATTCACTATTTCCTTGGGAAAGTATATATGTTTTTCGTCGTTAGGTCTTGCACTACTGCTACTAATAGAGATAAGCAGTCCAGGACCGCTAGGCTTGAATTAGTAGTATTTATGTGGTTATTGTATGTTTAGGTGGTAATGTATCTCAATTAATAGTATGTTGTATCTTTAGGAAGTTATGGATTTGTATGGCGCGTATTGGTGGTATTTTATGTGTATGGGCTGCGAAGGGGGTAGTTTTACTGTTTGTGAAATGTTGAAGGAGGAGACTCCTTGTAGATAAAAACCTTGTGTTGGTGTTTGTTAAGGGGAAACCGAGTCTTCGTACTTAAATCTGGCTTTAGAATTTTGTGGGTTTATAAGCCCTTTTCCCAAGTCTTTTTAGAAGGAAGAAATGGAGGAAATTGGGACTCAACACTGAATGAAGCTTCGAAGGAATGAGCTCACCTGAGAGAAAGACATAAGAGGAGAATGTTGAGTTAGTTGACAGAATGGACAGCAGCCACATGATGATTGGAAAGAAGGGTGATTCGGGAATGATGGCCTGGTGATTTTATCACTCGTATCATGCAGGAACGTGGTATAAAGGGTGGTAAGGAGGGAAAGAGCATAGTCAGTTATTCGAGTTAGGTTGGAAAGGGTCTGGGAATTTCCTTGCCATCTGTGAAATTCCATTTTGTTGGTTCTTTATGTTTTTTTATCTACTCTTGTATTACAGAGGTCTACCTCTCAATTAAGGAGCTACTCTAGTCTCCATAGTATTATTACAGTACAGTGTTTTAGTTTCAGTTCCATCATGGGTTGATTTTTTGAGTCCATCAGCTACACTTAAATTAAACTGTTTTTGCATCTCTGCTAGTGCTTTTACATTGTAAACCAAACTTATGGTCAATTTTAAAATTAGTATTCTTATCTTTAAAAATGGGTGAATTGATAATATTAGAAGAAAAGATGATTGTTGAATGAGAATGCTTTACTAATGCTATACTGATATACATTGAAAACATGAGAGATTGAGAATTTCACTTTAGAAATTCAGAGGTTTTACGATCAAGGTACTATCTACTATGTTTCCTAAAGGAAGTTTGAGTTTTTTGTCTGTACTCTGTAGTTTGACTTTTACATGTCATTTGAAAAGTAGGTATTGTGTAATTTGAGAAAAGGGTAACAATGCTCTGCTAATGATGTCAAGAAGTGGTTTCTTAATATGAACGGGTTGTGACTTCCATAAATTGCTTTGTAGTATGGATTATTATTAGTCTGAATACTTAATCGTACATGGATTTTTGAGGTTTGTGATCAACGGTTATGATGGTTACCTTTCGTATGTTCCTGCTATCAAGCTTTGGTTTGTACTCGGTATCATGCATGCTCTTTACTTTTAGTCTTGCATTGATTACGATGTTTTATCATCTTCAGAAGTAATACTCTTAAAGTGAGTTCCTTTCTTTTGAGTAACCTTTTGTATTACAGACTATAGAATTCTGTTTTCCTTTCACAGATCTGAAAATTGATGACAACTAGTTTGATTTGGGCATCAACTACAAAGAGCAATTTGTGTAGAATTTTGCTGGTGAGAATTAACATTGTAAAAATGCAGATTCTAAAATTTTATTAGTTGACTGATAAATGACAGTTTATCTTTTTAATTAAAAAATTAGGAAAATAATGGAAGCTCGCTCTGCTTTTTCTGTTGAAAGAACAAGTGTGAAACAGCTCAGTAACATGGGAATGTCTGGACCACTTTCTTCATCGTGCCCAGTCCTTCCACTTCCAGCACCCGTAGAAGCGACATATCCCAAGTTGCCTGATTCACAACTGGCTTTGGTTGAAAAGGAGCTTATTACAAGACCTTTTACTCATTCAAATTCCCATGGAGTAGTTGGGCATACTTTTTCATCTTCTCCTGGATATTCGACCGATCTTCATCACTCATCCCTTTCACCTCATGAAAAGCATTCTACAAATGCTCATTTCATTTCACAATCAACTACTAGCGTAGCTCCATTACCATTATCATATTTCAAAGAAAATAGTGCTTCCTGCCATACAGATTCCATACCCAGCTTTCTGGATTTTTCTGCAAATACCTCCACTGGTCATAGTCAGGTAGAAAGCGATGTCTGCAATATCATGGCATCTGACGAGTATTGTCAGCGAAAAGATTGGCAGGAGTGGGCTGACCAGCTAATCAATGACGATGATTCTTTGACTTCTAACTGGAACGACCTTTTTGCTGACAACATCCAAGAGCCAAAGGTTAAGTTTTCCATATCAGAAATCGATAATTCAAGATTCAGTTTCAGAGGAGACTGGTTTGTAATTTATTCCAGCAACATTTTAGTATCTCACTTTGTTGCTTTAGATTTCATTTCAGGTTTCAAAGCCATCTTCACAATTTCCAGGACATCAAGCCCATGGCCACCAACACCTTCCTGCATCATCAGGAGAAAATTGCAATGGTGCTGCCCCCCTTTCCTCAGCAAATTCTGCTTCTGCCAAGCCACGTATGCGTTGGACACCAGAACTTCATGAGGCCTTTGTGGAGGCTGTCAACCAACTTGGTGGGAGTGAAAGTATGTTCATCTCTTTTTCTCTCTTGGTTAATTCCTTAACTTTAGTTTGATAAACTTCGGCTCTGCCCTCCCCCTTGTTTTTCTATTTTCTTTCTACAGGAGCTACTCCTAAGGGTGTGCTGAAGCTCATGAAAGTTGAAGGGTTAACTATTTATCATGTTAAAAGCCACTTGCAGGTATGTGCACTTTTTTAACAACATTGCTTGTTTGCTGGCAAGTGCTTTGTGAAACAGATATGGCTTGAAATGCAGAAATACAGGACCGCTCGATATAGACCGGAGTCATCTGAAGGTACATAAGACGCACGTTGTAGTATATTTACCTGGATGCATAAATTATAAGTAGCCGTTTTCTATATAATATCATTTAGGATCCTTTGACAGTGGTGTGAATATGTGATTTAAAGTCAACCTCTTACTATTTAATGAATTTTAAGGATGGTTTTTTAAAAATTTACTGTAGGATAAAATGCTCATTTCATTTAGATCATTCTCAATTGAAATAGCATGATTGTGAACTATGTTATTGATCTTAGGCACAACATTTGATGTCTAGAATTGGTGTTTCTTGAGTCGCCAGTTCCTTTGAATCCAGAACCATACCATACTACCTCTGTGTAGTCAGCTAATATATAGTTTGTTGATTACTGTTGGCAGGAGTCACAGAGAAAAAAACAAGTTCCATTGAAGATATTTCATCTCTGGATTTGAAAACGTAAGTAAACTATTTACTGTCACTTTTAACTTCTTTTTGCTGTATTACTCTAAATGTTGATGCATCAAATTGTTAGATAGCATTTCATTTTCTAACATGTTGCTGGTACAAATGTCACATTCTCTGAAGATGTTAAATAGTTTACGAGTTACGACATGTGGTAGGTTGGTAGCTAAGCTTTGACAGTGAATGTCTAAAATCAGCTAAACCTAAAGCTTTAAGAGAACGTGGCTCTTATCATTGATGTCAGTTTGCATGTTCACTAATGCGAGCTGGGAATTTCATTCTGGAGACTGGCACTAGCCCTCATAGAATTGGCATGTAGGATATATGGAATTTAGTCCTCTAACTTCAATTCTCCTCATGGCAGTTATGGTCCCATATCTTACCACTTAACCTGAAAAGATTTCAGATAAACTGGCAATTAGGGGAAATTTTCAAGAATGAATATAAGGATTAAATTTTTATTTCATTTTAAAGAAGCTTTGTTACCAGACTATTGAACACAGGCTGCTGCATGGACCACGCAAATGATTAGATTGGAATAAGGATCGGAAAGTGAATTGTTTAGAATTTCCAGTGATCCGGGATTAAGGCCATTAGTGACAATATTTGATGGTTCCATAGAAGTTTCTGGTCATATTTCATGAATGTTAATTGTTTTGCTGACTTTATTATTGCATTGTCGACAGTGGTATTGGGATCACTGAAGCTCTACAACTGCAAATGGAGGTTCAGAAGCGGTTACATGAGCAACTTGAGGTATGAGTTCTGTTCGTTTACAAATTTCTTCTAATATGATCAATGAGTTGAATTAAAATACTAAAATTTGGTTCAAAGGTTTGCTGCTAGCTCTAGTTAGGACTTGATGATTGTAATTGAAATGAACTATAGTAATGTTTGTGAGCTTGGAGAAAGAAACTGAATTGATATAACTTGCCTTTAAAGAGGAGTTAATATTCTGTACCAATACTATTTTTCTCTGTCTCTGTATTTTTTATTTCCATTTTATTTATGTTTTTCTTACACAGACAATCAGTTTCATATACATTAAAAAAATGTGAAAAGCTCTTCGTTTTGGATTAGAAATTAGATACTAACCATACACCATGCGTACCCCATGGCCATACATACACTCTTGACTTGTTTTAGATACAAATTTGACTTCTTTAAGACTCATAGCACATTCTCTTAATATTGTGTTCTTTTTGTTCCTTTCATCTTAATAGCATAAAAAGAATACGGTTATAAGGTTTATTGATGCAGAATCTTTTTTTTCTTTGATTGAATATGGAACTGATTTCTCTTATATTGTTTGGCATACACATTATGCCTGTAGCATTTAGTGGTAAGGTGCATCTGTTATATAATGTATTTAAGGATGCATCGTGCATGTTTCTATTATGGCAGTCAAATCTTTTCGATCCGGGTCTGATATAGTTGTCCTCCCCTTCATTTTCTGTTAGATTCAAAGAAATCTACAGTTGCGAATAGAAGAACAAGGAAGGTACCTCCAGATGATGTTTGAGAAGCAATGTAAACCCGGTATCGAGACGTTTAAGGCATCGCCATCTATCATTGACAACCCATCTGGAGTCAAAAGTGACTTGGAAGCATCACAAGTGGACGGTTGCAGGTCAGGACCCAATCAAGCTGATGGTAGTATCGCAGTTGATGAAGGCTCACCGGAAATGGGTGCAAAGCATGATTCTCCCAAGCAACATGTTGTCGGTGATGATGTTAGTCCTCAACCCTCAAAGCGTAAACGAACAAACGAGTAGCGAGCAGGTCATACGGTATGTGCCAACTGAGTATTGAACTTACAAGACAACACTGTTTCATGAAAGATTTCATTTTAGAAAGAAAGACATGACTAAATGATGGGAGTTTTTCTCATGTCCTATTGTGGTCAATGACTTCTTGCCTTTGTATACATTTAGCTAAAGATGATGAGTCAATCACTTGAACGGCTTAGCTAGGCAACATGTGAACACCATGGGAAGTCCATGCCAAAACTTGTAGCATGCTGTATCCTTAGAAAAAATGTGGTGCCCCTACATTTTTCCTATATTTTTGTAACTAAAAATAAAAAAAGATGACGATGAGTCAACCCAACAAGCTTGTTGGTCAACTTGATTTTTGATTCTCTACTAGGTCACCTATCTCAATTCTTTATTGGTGCACCTCTAATGTAAAAGTAAAAATAAATGAGTCAGTTTTGATTGTTTCATTCTTCAACACCTTTTTCTGATATCTTAGCTGTCAGAAAATGAGATTCTAATTCGGACAATGACTAAGCTTCAAAACTTTGGTGAGGGATCGAGAAAAAGTCTCACCATCCTTAATCCTAGGTTGGTATGTATTATACTATTATGTCTCTAATATGGGGTGTTTCTTCAGTATGCTTCTTGATCTTACTAATTATAGTGTTAGAGAACATGTTTGCAAATGGCTTTTAAGAGCGGTTTAGTATCTCAAATCCTTTTGACGGGGTTTGTTCACTTGAAAAGGAAAAATTACAAACATGGAAAACATAGATAAACCATTTCATGAATGAAAATAAAAGTAGGTGAACTATGTATAACTAAAACAACTTCATTGTGCTCACCTAGATGAAAACAAAAATATGTTCTCACATAAGGACCCGAGAGATCAATAATGAAATAAGGAGGATCTTGTTGCAATAGGGTAGAGGGGTCCAACCACGACTTAAGATCCTCTCTATTAACAAATAACAAAGAGACTAATTATTTGAGGGGTTAGAAATACTCCATTAGGAATTATTTGCAGCTTAACATCAATTGAGAAGCAATGTAAACCCGGTATCGAGACGTTTAAGGCATCGCCATCTATCATTGACAACCCATCTGGAGTCAAAAGTGACTTGGAAGCATCACAAGTGGACGGTTGCAGGTCAGGACCCAATCAAGCTGATGGTAGTATCGCAGTTGATGAAGGCTCACCGGAAATGGGTGCAAAGCATGATTCTCCCAAGCAACATGTTGTCGGTGATGATGTTAGTCCTCAACCCTCAAAGCGTAAACGAACAAACGAGTAGCGAGCAGGTCATACGGTATGTGCCAACTGAGTATTGAACTTACAAGACAACACTGTTTCATGAAAGATTTCATTTTAGAAAGAAAGACATGACTAAATGATGGGAGTTTTTCTCATGTCCTATTGTGGTCAATGACTTCTTGCCTTTGTATACATTTAGCTAAAGATGATGAGTCAATCACTTGAACGGCTTAGCTAGGCAACATGTGAACACCATGGGAAGTCCATGCCAAAACTTGTAGCATGCTGTATCCTTAGAAAAAATGTGGTGCCCCTACATTTTTCCTATATTTTTGTAACTAAAAATAAAAAAAGATGACGATGAGTCAACCCAACAAGCTTGTTGGTCAACTTGATTTTTGATTCTCTACTAGGTCACCTATCTCAATTCTTTATTGGTGCACCTCTAATGTAAAAGTAAAAATAAATGAGTCAGTTTTGATTGTTTCATTCTTCAACACCTTTTTCTGATATCTTAGCTGTCAGAAAATGAGATTCTAATTCGGACAATGACTAAGCTTCAAAACTTTGGTGAGGGATCGAGAAAAAGTCTCACCATCCTTAATCCTAGGTTGGTATGTATTATACTATTATGTCTCTAATATGGGGTGTTTCTTCAGTATGCTTCTTGATCTTACTAATTATAGTGTTAGAGAACATGTTTGCAAATGGCTTTTAAGAGCGGTTTAGTATCTCAAATCCTTTTGACGGGGTTTGTTCACTTGAAAAGGAAAAATTACAAACATGGAAAACATAGATAAACCATTTCATGAATGAAAATAAAAGTAGGTGAACTATGTATAACTAAAACAACTTCATTGTGCTCACCTAGATGAAAACAAAAATATGTTCTCACATAAGGACCCGAGAGATCAATAATGAAATAAGGAGGATCTTGTTGCAATAGGGTAGAGGGGTCCAACCACGACTTAAGATCCTCTCTATTAACAAATAACAAAGAGACTAATTATTTGAGGGGTTAGAAATACTCCATTAGGAATTATTTGCAGCTTAACATCAATAATAGGGAAAAATTTGTTTTTCTTAAGACCAGTCAAGGGTCTTGGTACCAAGAGACTTTGTGGTAATATTACGTGTCATCATATGATACACTCATTCCAGATAAGAGAATTGTTCTCAATCTTCAAAAGCTTTTGAAACGTCAAAAGGTTGAGTACATATAAGCCATTATACAATCTTGTAGAGGGGGTCACAATAGTAAGGAAAATCTGACACAAAAACATAACTAAAAATAAAAGAAAAAGTTGTATATATTAATGGTGTATAAGTTTTATATATTATTATTGTATCATTTATCATTAATTTTAATTATTATTGATTATTCAAAAAATAATTCAAATGAATTATGAAAAATATAATAATTACATAGATATTACACTCTTAAAAATATTGTTAAAATTAGTGGACTTATATCTTTTTAACCTAACAATATTATGAATGACACTAGGAGTGTGCAAAATTCATCTCATCCCTATAATCCAACCACTTCTGACGTTAACAGTAAAGACTTAAAGTTAAATGTTTTTTTTATAAAAATGATTATGATAAAGATTTAATATATATATATATATATATTAATAGTATAAATGTTTTTTATATTGTTAGTTAAGAGTGTTCGCAGTTTATTTGGATCAGTTTTTAGGCAAAAAATGATCCCATTCAAACATGTAATTAATATGTTGTCTGTTCCGGTTTGGTCTGTTTATATTAAGATGTTCAATTCAATTTGGTCCAAATATCATATGTGATTTCAGTTCGATTTGGATCAATTTTTTATTATAAAATATTGAAATTGTACTTACATTCAAAACTCATGAAAATGACTACATATTAAGCATAATAAAGCAACAATAAAAATATTGCTCAACAACATTAAAATGTGAGCAACAATAGTATAAGTAAACAACATCATAAAATAGTAAGACAATAATAATAAAAAGCAAAAAAATGGCAACAACAATAATAAGACATCAATAACAACAAGACAATAAAACAACAAGATATCAATAATAACAATATGAGAATTTGCAACGTAATTTTAACAGTTAGAGTGTTTCATTGATGATTAATAACAATAATACTTTCACAACAAGTGTATTAAATATAATTAATATGATTTAAAACATAATAACATATATATGTATATATATGTGTTATAGAATATAACAAATAAATTATATGTACAATTTTGGAGTTGGAACTTAAGATTAAGTTTGGAAGACATTTAAAAGTATTACACACTTAAACTTTACATACTAATTCGGTTTGATCTGGATCCAAGAGGTGAAACCAAAATCCATACTGGACCAATCGATCTTTAAAAAATATGTCCAACGCAATCCAAACACATTCAATTTTTGCAGTTTCAGTCTATTTTAGATTGATTTTCGATTTTTATTTTTGGACCGGTCTGGATTTGAACACTCCTACTGTTAGCAAATTATCACCATTCATATGTTAACTATCATTGACTTTCAAATAAAAATATTATAAATCAATAGTGTATAATGTGCTAATAATATAAAAAAAATTATACTGCCAGTACATAGATTTTAAATCTTATGATAAAGTATTATAATATTATTCAATTCATTCCCATTTAATAGGATAAAAACTTGTTAGTTGTTGACAGATGTTTACTGTGTTGAGTTTAGCTTTAAATATATCTTAAATAATTGGTAGGGGAAATTGTCGAATGAGGAGAGCCTATTCTCCTAAGACATGGTCAAAAGCTTAATTACAAACATTTCTCAATATATTTTTGCATGTATATGAATCCAGTAATCAAACCTAAGATTATGTGCTTAAGTGATCTAATAATAAGGAGCATATTTGATATAACAGAAATGAAAAAGAACAATTTAGATATTAAAAGTTAAAACTATTTAGTATTTGATAACCAACAATTAATATAGAGGAGTAATATATATATATATATGCTTAGAAAATATGTTTGGTGGGAGTTAGGGGGAGCTACTGCTCATTGTTGTTTGCGTAGCTCTTAACAATTTTGAATATCACGAGATAATTTTTACTGGTTGAGTCATAGCCAGATTGCTCTCTTTAAGACTTTTCGTAATACTGTTAAAAATGTGTAAGCAGACTATCAACCACGTTGTCCCCAGGATAAAACAGCTTTCATGCTGCAAAAACACTAATGATCATATCATCGTACGGCCAGGAATGCGTGTGTTGACTTGGTCAACACACGATCCAAGGCCACATAGCCCAAAAATAAATAAATGTTTATTTAAAAACAATGTTGGACCCAAGTCCGCACCCACTCACAAAACCTATTGTATCTCTTAAGGCACACCCCAATAATGAAACTTAAGGCTTATAAAGCCTTCAAACTTCCATTCTCTAAGAAATGTGAGACTAGTGAGTTTTTTCATTTTATAAACTCAAAAGTCACCATAAATGGTCTCATTAATATGCATTAAAACCACTTCAAAAGCTCATCATTTTCAACCAATTTCAACACCATTCAAATAAAATCATAGGTTAAATATGTACATCTCAATTAAGTTTTAGTTGTACTATATATATTTTTTAATATCAATGCATTATCAATATAAAGACTTATACACAATGTATCATCCATTATTTATATTACTTTTATAGAGATGATGATTAAACATGAATGATAGATGATATAGGGACACTATACAAAACTTTTAAACGGTCGGTATATACATTTTATATATAAAATCCGTCATTTGCAGAGTGAGATCTTCTCCAATTAATGTCAGATATTAAGCTATCTCTTTCTATCCTGAGAGTAAAAAGTGCTGGAATTACTGATTTTGTGAGCAAAGGAAGATCAGCTCAAGAAACTGCCACAGTGGCCAGATGCACAAATTAACTGCAAGTAGGATGATAAAATTGAGAATCCACAAGTAAAACAACATATTTATAAGAATGGATTTGTAATATATGCTGCATATATAGTTCTAGTAATGTTATATCAAAATTATCAGAGGTTGAAAGTAGTACATATAATTATCAACAGCACAGTGCAATTACACTCTTACGGATTTTATTGGGATTACATTTGTTGTCCCACAAAGTATATTACTCAATGTGGAGTGATACACTTTTTTGGAACATCAGGTATTCTCTGGATTTCATTAGAGATGGAGGCATAATATATAGATAAAACACATGATCAAATTAATCCAATTACAAATTACAACAACTAAGTAAGCATCACACTTTATCATATCCATAAAAGAATTAAAAAATCCATTTCCAACACTATACTGCACCCAAAAACCACACCAATGCAAACTAGTTTAAAATTAAAATACATGAGGAACATAAGTAGAAGCAGCTTCTGCAGCACCTTCACTCAGAGCTTTCTCTAGCCTTTTCTCAAATGGTGTTGAGTGCCAATTCACTCTCTTATCCTGCAAAACCAGTTCAGTCCAAATCAGAATTTAACCTCACACACTAATAATGCCGAATTTATTCGTGAAGTATCGCTACATCTTTACCTCTCTATACTTGCTTGTTGTGTTTGGAATTCCTTTGAAGCGAGAGACTGAGTTAGAATCCTCAGCAGAGTCTGTGAAATTCCAGTAGGTCCCAACAGTGCCGATTATCGGCATATCAACTGGACTCTGGCTAGGCGACTTCCTTGGCGACGAATTAGCTGAAAATTGCCTTATCTCATCAAGAGTTAATGCACCTAAAATAGGTCTATCTTCACGGCTTACGGCAGAACCTTGTGAAGTAGTTCTGTCAGGTGTTCCTGCATAACAAGGCACTAAGCCAGGTTTGTTAACAGGTGTAGTTTCGGGCGAAACCAACCAATTCGAGAGGCTAGAATCAACTGAGATCTCCTGTTTCAACTTCCTTGATATGTCAGTGTCTGAATTGAAGTTGAAAGCTACTTCCTTGGTACTTGGTTCTTCTTCTGTACCATATGCATTTTTCGACTCATGATTGGAAGAAATGTAATTCTCTTTCTGAGGACTCAATGGTTTCGTTCTTTTAGACTTCACCACTTTCCACTGAGTGAGATTTTCAACTGGGTTTAGCACAGGATGCACATAAACACTTCTGTCTCTAGCATTTGGATTCGAGTTCAACCCCATTGAGTTCACATCATCACTATTATCACACATTTGGATTGGACTTGAGTACACCATTCCATCTTCAAACTCCTCATTATCACCTTCCTCATCATCACTGAGATCACTAGCCTCATAGTCCAATTCGTCATCTTCAACTTCATCGTCGCTGTCACGACAATTCTGGTACCTATGGTTTGGAGGGTAAGAGCCGGTTGAAGTCACAGAACTATCTTCAGAGAAAGAAGAGGACTTTGATTGGGTTGGCTTTTCTGACAAACCTTCTACCTTTCCTTCAGCAATGTTCTTCTTCTCAGGTTCTTCATCCTGTAGAATAGGCTCATAGGTTTTGACATTGGAATCAAAAGTTACTTTCTTTCTGGTACTCACACTTAGTTGCTCCTCACTTTTATCCCTACTGCATTAAAAAAAATATAAGTAAAGATAAAACTTATCTAATCAACAATAAAATAAAAAGTGCTAATCTACTCACATAAAAATCACAAAAATAGAAGGTAACAGAGCTGAAAGTAATGAAAAAAGATTGTTTTGCTTACTGAAGTTGTGAAGAAGACCCTGTACTCACACTTAGTTGCTCCTCACTTTTATCACTACATCATTCAAAATGTAAAATAAATTATATATGTAGAACAACAACCAATAAAAAAATTATATATGTACATGAATCAAACAAAGCCATAATGTTCTATTATGGATCTGATTCATTGACAAATCATTGTTTCATCTAACATCCTTACTGACATTCTAAAAGTCTCCTCTGTTTAGACCACCTAAGGCACATTCTAACATTTTTTCCATAATAAAATCTACTTCAACTTTCGTCCTAATGCATTCATTTCTAAGCCTCCAGTGAGCTTCCTTTTAGTCTTTGAAAGTTATGAAACTGTATAAATTAATTATATTAGTCCCCGACTTTAAGAATTAGAAGGATCCATATCATTGTTCAGGGACAAATTATGTTAATTAATTTCCTAACGGACCAATATGAAGCTACATAAAATTTTAAGAACTAAAACAATGCTATATTGAAGGTAATGAATGAAAATGAAATTGAAAATGGTTAGTGGAGATTGATTTGCTTACTGATTTTGCAATGAAGGGGTAACATGAGTGGTGTTGGAGTGATCCTGAACAGAAGAGACACATTGCTGCTGTGGCCTGCCACAACTATTTCTCTGAAGCAAGGTCAAAATTGAAAAAACTTAGCTCCTATTGCTAGAAAAAAACATAGTAAAAAAAAAGGCAGCCCATTACACGATTCTCCGACGATAAATAAGCAGTCTTATCCTCGCAAACAAGAAGAAAAAAAAAGACAATTTTTTTTCTAACATCTAAAACATGAAACAAAAAGAAACAATCTTTGAGAAGGAAACAAGAAAGGGTAACAGAAAGAATTGAAAAGGGTATAAATTTCACAAACCTTGGGGCTACTGTGTTGTTTTATTCTTGTGCTTTTGGAGGAACCAAAACAAGCAAGAAAACAACCCATGAAGGGTGAGAGAGAGGGGTATTTCGGGAACAACAATGGCTACAAGAGGAAGAAGAAGGTTTGAGAAATGAGGTAGTTCATAAAATACATTGGTTTATGGTGAGTTAGGGAAGGTAACGGTAAACAAAACATGAAAAGCTTCTTTTTTTGTTTTGTTTTGTTCTTGTTTTTTCCGTTCATTAATAAATAGTAAATATTATTATTTATTTGAAAAAAGTGGGAAGTGACCGTTACAATTACAAAGATGAATCAATCTTTGTTTAATTAAGAAATAGAAACGGACCCTGCGTCTGCGTCTGGGACCAGGAGCGTTTTGATATGGACCATAATCTCAATCTGATTTAGGCGGGGATGTTCCTGCTTATTTGAAATGGATTTTATGTTAAGAGTTATTGAGCTCATACCGATTATTGAGTAAATGAGTTATATGGGTTGGTTCACTCAGTTTTCGTTAAAAAAAATCTAAAATATTCATAATAATAATTAATATATTTATTAATTTTATACTTCAAATTTAAAAATATTTTTATTATACAAATATCTTATCAAATATCAATAAATGTCACAAGGAATTTGAAAACATAATTAAACAATATAAGTTTACACTTTAATTATAATAAAAGTGAACAAATAAGTTTTAAAATATTATTATAATAGAAATATCTAATTAAATAACCAATTAATAAATTTTTACTCACAAAAATGTCAAAAGGAATTTGAAAACATAATTAAACAATATAGATTTACATTTTAGTTGTAACAATAAGTTTAAAATTTAATTAAATAACTAAAATTTATTATAATATAACCTAATAAATGATATTCATAATTAGAAATAAACTAAAAACACTTAATATTTTTCCATCTCAAAACAGTGTCGTTTGGTTTTTTTTAAAATTGATTGGTTCAAGTGATCTGATAATCTAATACACCAATTTTAGGCTTAAAGCTATCAAAGTTAATATGTTAATCCATTTTTTATGTAAAACTAATTGGATGAGCAGCTCAAACCAATAAAGTGTATGGTTCACAATTCAACCAAAGAGAATCAATTTTAATGATTGATAGTATTGTCTAGTTCCAAATAACATTAGTTTACATAACTAACGATAACACTTCAATCCTTATTCCGAAGAAGATAAATTATTTTCTTATAAGAGGATAGAGGATATAAGTTATATCCTACTCCCATTAAAATTATAACAAAAATAAGATATGTGTTATGATTTTAATGACTTGAAGGAACAATCTATCTTTTTATATGAGAATATATTTTATTATCTATTATGAAATATTTTTTAACAAATTTATATAGAATTTGAGAATTAGTTAAGAACTTATCTATTTATTATTATTAAAGTATTTTATAAAGAAACAAAATGAGTATTTACAAGTTATTATGTTGTTGCTTTTCTATATAATGTGTCAATCAAACAACATACTCTCTCTAATATATCTTTATTACTGTATTAAACATTTCCCAAATATATTAATCATATAAAATAATAAATATCTGAATAATAATATAAAGTCAAATGTTACATTGACATATTAATATTATATTTTGAACTCACAACTTTTTAATATATAATTCTCTACCATAGATTCCTTTATGAATATTGTGTTTATTTCCTCACGTGTTATAGTCTCCACTTTCCCCCTTGTTTTTGCTGAAAAATAAAAAAATTGGGGTGAGAGAGGCTCGAACTCTCGACCTCAGGATCACTCAGTAGCTATGAGACCTACGCGCTAGCCAACTGCGCCACCACCCCAACGATATGAAGTTGTTGAAGATAGTGATACATAAAAGATGTCTATTTCAAGAAAGGATGCTAAATTAAGGTGGGAGAGAAAAAAAATTAGATCTTATATTTTAATTAAGGTGGGAGAGAAAAAATTAGAACAGATGAGAAACTACATCTTATATTTTGAGATTGAGGAGACCATATGTCACATGCTAAATTACTACAATTACTTGGGACAAATCATATCCAAGTAAGCCTTTGCCCGTTTCTTATACATTATTTGAGTCAAAAAGCTTAACCAATTTCAATCTTTGACACCACAAGATACTCTTTGGATAGATAAATATATGTTTTTGCACTTGTTTTAGTGATAAAAGTATAATTTCATTACAACCAAAATGATAAATATGGTATTAAAAAATGTATTTCTCTTTATTTTTTAAAGCTCTCTTAAAGATACTAACTCTTAAACAAGAAATCACTTTTACTCATAACTGCTCCCATAATAATTGAATGATACATTACATAATAATAAGTCACAAGTAAAATGACACTTCATCCTTAAAATCAAGAGGATAAAATAACAACTTTCTTCTTGAGAGTAAGAGAGAGAAATTTGAATCGGTCATCATTTAATCGATATCTCCAATTTCTTTGAAGCTGGGGTAACAGGAAGCAATTTCCTTGCCAAAGTGCAATGCCTTTCAACATGTTCATCCTTTTCTACACTTATAATCATCTTTTCCAAAACTTCCCCAACTTTAATTAAATAGAATATAGCACAAAGTTCATCCATTGTTCCTCTAAATCTATTCACCTCCACCACCTTAAGTGTTTTTATCAAGCATCGGTATACTATTTGAGGCCCATGCCAGAAATTTTTAAGGTCAACATCATATGGAGGTTTATAATCCTGTAATTTCAATATGAATAAGAGTTTGGTTAAAGTTATAGTTTTGATGTGTATAAATATAATCAAAGATATAAAGTCTAAAGTACAATAATTTACTTACAGGAAGTATTATTTGAGGGTCTATTTCCAAAGTGAGTTTCTCTAACATAGGGGAACTAAAAAGAAGGAAACGAAATCCACACAATTCTTGAGGATGCAGTTGAGTCTTCATTGTCAAATGTCTTACATTTAAACCACATTGAATTCGCATGGTTTCATCTCCATTTTGAATAACCTTTCATACATTAAATAAATCACAAAATGATTAAAGAAGTTTTTAACCATATATAGAAAATATATAATGGGCAAAAAACGCAAGGATTGCCAATCTAAACATTAGATATACATAATTTTAGGGGACCAGATAGACAATGATTTGATGTCTTAAACTGTATATTAAATCATGTCTCATACTAATAAAAAATGATAAATTAATTAAAAAAATGTTCATTATTTTTATATTTTTCTTTCAATATTATTGGTATGGACATGCTTTGGGATAATCTATATTTGTCAGTAAAAATATTATTAGTTTATGCATATGCTACAATTTATAAAAATTATCAAAGAAAAGCAATAAAATAAATCAAATGATGTCCAAAAATTTCAAATTCTATATCACAGAAGACAATTCCAAAATCACATTACTTTGAGACAATTAAACAAATTAGTGGATTATTGTCCCTATGATACTTATATCATGAATAATATAGGATATTGACGTGGAACTAATGATCACAAATATTATTATATAACAAATATATTGAAGGGAAAAAGGGAAAAAGAGTACCTGAAGTAAGTAACTATCAACTGTCAACTTTCTAACAGAATAGAGATGTTCCAACAATGTGTAAAGTTCATTGCCAAATTCTTTTTCATCAAATTCGGACATTAGGGCAAAGTCAATTTCAGCCTCTTCCATAACATCTTGTTGTATATCTATATCAAAACTTCCCACTAAGCCCGAGAATTTCAAGAACTTAAGATTCGGTGCACTAAATGCTATATAATCACAATCAAAGTGGCACTTATCTATGACCAATCTTCTTAACCCAAGTTTTTTATCACTCAAATCAAAATGTTCCAGATTCCAACACTTCTTCAGACTTAGGGTTTCAATGGTATTACAAGTATATAACAAGGTCTTCACAGTGTCAATTGCTAATTCAATCCAACCCAAAGAAACATCCTTGAGTGCTTCGAAGTTAAGCAACTTAGACAAAGAAAAATTGCATGAATACAACTTCAACGATTCAATTGATGCAATGCCATAGACATGGTTTGGCAAATCAAATAAAGCATCATGGATTTCAAAGTCAATCTCCTCCCATTTTGGATGAGAGAAATCAAGCCCTAACTCTTTCGTTGCATGTTGTGTTGCAAAAGCAACACATCGTTCTATAACATCACGAATATTCTCAGGGTCTGAAACCTTGAGAGAAAACTTGTGCACAACATTCTCTTGGTAGTTTGTGATCCAGTGAGTGATGAAATTGAGAAAAACTCTTCTTTGTGCTTCTCTGGTTTCATCATCAAAATCATCACCATATTTTACAAAGAAGAGTTCGTTGAACTCAATGCTCTTAGTGCATTTCCAAACATCCTTCCACTGTTTTGAAAGGGTGCAAGTCCTAGCCGCTTCTTTGAATGGAAGGTAGGAAACAATGGGAACAAGTAATGATTCATGCATGGGAGAAAGCATGTCAGAGTTGTTGCATGCCATGACTATTTTTGGTGAATATTAGATGTTACGTTGTGACTTGTGAAGTATAATAAATCTATCGTATGATGGTTTGTATTTATAGGTATCAAGAAGTGCAAGATGGAAAGGTTGAAAAAATTGGTAATAATATATTCCTACTAAAGAAAAGGTGCAATAATCTAAATATGGTAACTATTATCAACCATTGCACCTGTTCGCAAAGTTGGTATCTTACTAATTGTTTTTTCAAAAGGAAAAAAGAAACAGAATAAAATCTACTTTTATAGTAAGTTTTACCAAAAAAAAAAAAAAAAAAAGAAATCTACTAATGTGGTTTTATTGTTTTTGTTTACAATTCAATTTTGATCCACCTCCTCTAATGATCCTCCTCTAATTATCCTCCACCTCTAAGTATTACAAAAAATAAAGGAAAACATGTACTATGTCAGAATTGGTATTTAACAATGTCCATTTAACAACATTTATATGTTGAACGCTATTAAATATAAAGTGAAAGAGAACTTACAACTTTCATGTAAGAAAGCGATGTTAAATGTATTATCTTTAACAATGCTTATTGAAGAAAATGTTGTTAAAGATCATACATTCGTATATTTAACAACACTTTTTCGGTGGGCGCTTTTAAAAGTGTTATATTTAACAGTGCTAATTGAAGTAAACGCTGTTAAATGTCATACTTCATATATTTAACAACACTTCTTCAATAAGCGTTGTTAAACATTTGTTTTAGTGAGTGAGAATTTTTTCAAACTCAAAAGCAAAACCTCATATACAATAATACACATATCAATCAGTTTATTATTTCTCTTACTTTTCTTTTTCTCTATGAGTTACATTGTTTTCTCTTTTGTTTTAGTTTCTCTCTTCAAGCAAGTTATCGGTTTTTGGTTTTTCTCTTGACACATAAGGTAAATCGTTCTTATTTTAGCTCATTTATTTCTTTTTGACTAAGTCTTGATATTTGCATTTACACCATAAATAACAAGTTTTTAATGCTTTTGAATAGTTATTTTTTTAATAATTAATTTATTTATGACCAATTTGGTGGAAACATTTTACTAATAGTGTAATCTTTATTTGTTGTGAAGTTATACGACTATGGTATTCTAGGTTTTTGGCTATGGTTCACTGGTTTAGAACACAAGGTTTGAGTATAATGGTGAATATTCTTTCTTAATTGCTGCTAATTTTATATATTTTTTTTCATAACTTTTGCAATTTGTTTAGAGATGACATTTTTATTTGTATTTGCAACTTGCATTGATCATTGAGGAACACATGTACACTTTGTAAGGACTTGCATATTGCAGGAAAAAATGAACAATTTGCATAAGATCTCATTATTGGAATCTGTTAAGGTTGAATGTAGCTCGAGTCGTTGGTGATTTAACAAATCTCTTATAAATGTGGTGGAGTTGGACATGTTTGTCATGTGTTTGATAGAATGTCTGAGAGAAATATTGTCTTATTTAGTAAGTAGACATTTAAAAGCGTTTGCTTGAGTGAGCGCTGTTAAATGTCTACTTTCTACCGCGCTTTAAAAAATATTGTTGAATATAACCTTATGTACTACTGCGGTCACATGAAAAGCGCCCCAAAAACGCCATTAGATAACAATTTTAAGCAATTTGTTTTGCTATTTTGGCGTAGTGATATATGGTAAGACATTTTTATCCTTTTATATATAATGAAATGAGATTTTTGTCATTGAAAATACAAGTAAAATCAAGTATTTATATTTCCATTAATTGAGAAGATCATTGTTCCTTTTCTACATTTAATTTTAGGATATGACATTTTTGGTCCCAAAATGTGCACAATTTGATATGTTATCACTTGTGATTGGTCATGAAAATACTTGATTATTAAATTTTTAGCATAAATATTTTTTTTCAAATCAATCACAAGTAGGTGACACATAGAGTGGTACATTTTTTGGAACAAAATATGGATTCCATACTTTTAGATGAATAGGGATCGTGTGTCCCAAAATGGAACAAAGACTATCTTCATTAATGAATAGACAAATGCATGTTTTTACTTTTGTTTCTAATGTCAAAAGTGTAATTTCAATATAATTAAAAAGATAAATGTGTTATTCAAAGTTATATTTCCCTTTGTTTTTTAAAGCATTATGTCCTCATGTCTCTAGCCAATCAGCTTCCTCTAAGTAATATAAACATTTTAATTTGTATTTTTAGAATTTTTATTTTTAATTCATTAATTTTTCTTCATTAGACTGAGACAAAAATAAAGACATATAATCTCACCCTTTTAGATAGGTAACTTAGAATCAAGTGTTATCATACATATCCCAATCATGTTAAGGGAATGAAGTCTATATTTCATATTAGGTATGCTGATTGTTGATAATTATTATCTAAAGAAAATCTTCAATTCTAAATTTTCAATCGACTATGAATAAAATCTATTCTAATTTGGTCATTTTAATGTCACATTAAGAAGATTTTTGGGTTTTAAATGGAAAATAGTAATATTATATCATTGTACTAAATCCTTATACAATTCATCCTACCATAAGAAACTGACATATGTCACTTGAAAATCAATCATTAATTATGAAAGTATCATTTTATAACATATGTCATTTTCTTGCGTGTAAGAAGATTGATAGGAGGATTGAGTTTGAGAATATATTATTTGCCCATGAAAAACCCCAAGTCCCACTGGAGGGGAGACTTTGAAAGGCTTTATAAGCCTTTAATGCTCTCTAAGGAGTGTGCCCCATGGGGTACAACGGGTTTTATGATGGGAAGGACTCAGACAAACAACCCCACACACACACACCACATCTGTCACTGTCAAGCTAGCTCAACTCGTGTCATGTTCGGCTTAGATCGACTTCGTCGTTGGGGGATTCAACGTATAAATAGAACCCCTATTCAGAAATACTCGTCCTTGTTGAGAGTATTTCCTCAACTTTTCTTCCTCCCTCATAATCTTTGTCAAAGCATTTACGACTCACTTCCCCCTCTTTCTTTTCGTAGTACTAGAATTGACACAAACAACCAAATTGTGGAAATTTCGAGAATTGACATTATTAGCTAGATTGTGGAAAAGTGGAATTTCGATAATTGTCACAGATAGTCATATTGTGGGTATTTCAAGAATTGACACTGATAGTCATATTGTGAGTGAATTTGATGTCGGTTCTTATAGTGCACTAAGAATTAGAACTGACCTATTTTATCTTGGGGACGACATGTTTGATAGTTTGCTTACACATTTTGGGAGTACCACAAAACAATTTAAAGAGAGCGATCAACCTTGTCGTGACTCTGTCGATAATATTTCATTGGTGTCCTTTAGAATTATTGCAAGCCACATAACCAACAACTTTAAGAAGTTTTGTGTTGCAATGACATTCACAGAGAATATTACTCGGTCGAAAAACTTTGACCTTAACAAACCGTTTCGGTTTGATAGGACAAATTCAAATGGTGATAACATAAGATGAAATTCTTTCTCACCATGAGAAAAGTTGTCTATATTATGAAAACTGATGACCAAGTGGTGCAAGAGAAAAGCTGAAAAATACAAGAATGATAAAGTGGCAATTGAGATATCTCTCTGGAATGAAAATGATTACATATGTAAGAATTTTATTCTGAATGAATTGTCTTATGAATTCTATGATTGTAATATCTTATACAAGTCTGCCAAATTAATTTTGTATGTTATTGAGAAAAATATGATAGTGAGAAAGTTGGGACTAAAAGTTGATTGGTGATAAATCAATAGAATCTCAGTCTCATAAGATACAGATAATTGCTTATGAAATCATTATGAAGGTATGCTCCTAGATGAGCAGTTTCAAGTGACTATCATTATTGACAAACTACCTCGTGATTGGAAGGACTTAAAAAACTTCTTAGACACAAGACCAAAAAAAAATTCTCTTTTGAATCTCTCATCACATGATGTGTTGATTGTCTCTAGCAACAATAGTAAGAAGAAATTCTTTGGTGCGGTTCTGAAGTCTATTGACAATAATTTTAAGAATCAGAACTGCAATAAGAATAAGACCAAGAATATCAACCGCAACAAGAATTGGAACCGCTAGAAGGTCCAATACGCTAAATCACTTGCTAACAATGATTCATGCATTATTATTTTTTATGTGTTTTGCTATTATATAATGACTCTTGCATTTATGTTTATTGTTATTATATATATAAGCAATGTTATATATATATATATATATATATATATAACCTTGTGCATAATTTTTTTTAAATGAATTAATTATTTGAGTTATTCAAATAAATCAATTCGAGTTGAGCTGAACAATTCATGAACTTCAATTTAGTAGAACTCGAACTAAAAATATAACTTGTATCAAACTCGAATCGAGTTTCAGACTGAACAAATCATTATCAAGCTCAACCAAACTGAGGTCTAGTTCAACTCAGTTAGACTCATTTTGATCCCTTCCTATAAGTAAGTGGGAGAATTCATTGATCATTATTACACTGAACCACTACAATTATGACATATATCCATTAAACATTTTCTACAAGAATATTTATAAAAAATAAAAAAATAGTACACTTCTTATAACTTTAGTGACTATTGGATTAATTTATTATCTCATAAGAATAAATTTTACTCTCTTATTAAAATTAAAATATTGTCATATGTTTGTTTATGTCATTTATTTCTGTCAATAACTTCATTTGCAATGATGGTTGTTAGGAAAAGGCTCCTTCATTTTCCCATCCCTTTAGCTCCATGAAGTAATTAGAGTGTCTACTCCAATGACAAATATTATTTTTATTCTTATTTGGATCTCACATATTATTTTATAATCTATTATAAAATCTCATAAAATAAGAACAACATCTATCTTTTTCACATTATGTTAAATATCGTTCTTATTTTTATTTGGGGCTCAAAATCTACCTCATTCTTAAACAAACATTTAATCTAACTTTTGTTCTTATTTCTCTCTCCTTATTCTTATTTATGAACATAATTCTTAAAATAAGAATTACAAAATGAAAAACAAAGTAAAAATGTTCTTGTTTTCATAATAATGTTCTTCTTTTCATAAGAATGAGTTTAAGAATAATCACTGAAGATGCTCTTAGAGTATCTCCAACAACAAGTACAATATTCATTCTTATTTGGGCCTCACATGTTATTTGGGTCTCACATGTTATTTAGGTCCTACAACATCTACTTTTTTCCTCAACATCTATCTTTCTCTTCACTTTTTTTTTTGCTAAGAATAACCGAGAATTATTTTCATTTAATAACAAAAATAAAAATGTCACAATGGAAAATAAAATTAAAATATTTTTATTCAGTTTAGAACAATTTTTAGAATAGTCACTGAAGTTGCTCTTATCATTTTGATTGTTCTGGAAAAAAATGTAGAAGGGTGTATAAGGGCATCTGGTATGGGAGAAGATTATTTTTCATTTGGTGGAAGTGGTTGCAGTAATGGATAATAAATGAGTAGTTGGGTGCACTAAATAACTATATTAAGAGAGAGAGAGTGATTGTGATTTTAATCTTAATTCAATAAATAACTATATTAAGAGAAAAAATTAATGTAATTTTATTTTTAGTTTAATATATTGTCAATTTATTGTTCAATATATGTACCCAAAAAAATTTATTATACATTATTCATTTTTTTAGTTATTATTAACTCTTCAAGAATATAATACAAATAAATGATTGATAATATATATTATGTACTATACAGACATTGTTTGTATTTCTTTCTTCAATGATTGATAAAAATCAAGTAAAAATATGATTTTAAATTGGTGAGAGTGATAGATAAAAGCATCAAATAGTTGTGTTGACTCAACAAATGGATCCTGTACTCTTGAAGTTGATTGCGATAACTCCCTAAAACCCATGGATTAATTCTCTGTTTATTGAATTTAAGAAAATGAATAGTTGAGATTGAATGTAATTAATGTAACTTAACTTGAGTGTAAACGAATTCATTCTCTCTATATATATAATTTATTTAAATTATGGATTGTATTATGTGATAAGGCCGCAATATTACAGTTGTGGTGCGTACTATAACCACATCACACTACATTTGTAGTATGATACAAAATGAAAATGATGTAGTCGTATCAGACTACAATATAATTATATCAGATTGTATTTGTGTCATATTAGGCCTATGAGACCGAATAGGATTTAAAACTATTTTTGTCATAAAATAATTCACATTGTAACAACAACAATGATAACAATTACAATAATAGTAATTTAAAACACTGATATATATATATATATATATATGTGGGGGTTAGTTTTTGTTGTTTTATGAGTTCTTGCTGGTTCTCAAATGGGTTTTTTGGTATTTGAGATGGTTTAATTTGCTTCTTTTTCCTTGGAACAGTTGTTTTTGTTGCTTATTCAAAAAGAGGGGCATATATGTTTATGCCATGTGGGAGGTCCTATATAATTATATTTTTCTGCCTCATCTATGGTGTAAGTGTGTCACTAATCCAACTACCACATGACATGCTTGCTTTGCTGTACCTCATATTGGAAAATAATAATAATATCATTAATAAACAAAATATTAATTTGTAACATATATTAATAATTTTCTTAGAAATATTTGTGGGATGATATATCAATTTTCTTTAAAAAAACATTAACTAAGTGATATTTAACACCATGAGAGGAAATATTTCTTTTAACTATAGTATCCAAAAAAGACACATAAAACATGGCACATCGTGGTACATTGAGCCATCCCTAAAAAACCACAACCATCTAAGTATCCAACATTAATCCCCAACCAGCCAAACCCCTCCTCCCACTATATAAAGTTATAGACCATATTCCAACCATATATATTTTCAAAAACAATTAGACCCATGGTAATATCTTAGTCTTGACATGCACTTCTTGTGTTCATGAATATATTCAGTGTGTCACCCACAAGCTTAAATACATATATAGTATTTTGTAAATTGTTTTTTTTTTATAAATTACATTTTTATTGTAATTTTTGTTTGTAATTTTTTTAAATAAACGTTTTTGGATCACAAAAAATTTAAATTACTTTTTAATGCTAATATCATATGAAAATAATATGGGTTTTATATTAATATTCATTAAATAAAAAATGTTTATAAAGGAAACTAATTAATTTTCCACATTAGGTTTTAGGGTTTACTAAAGATGAGTTTGTTGGAACAAAACTTTGACTCTTATCTCCTTGGGAGAATAACGTGTGGCTGATAACTTGCTATGTTCAATCATATAAACTAAGGTTGATTAAGGGTGTGATGTTCACTAATTTCTCAGGAAGAAGCACACCTTTGAGGAGTCTTCATATGTTGTATGATTTATATGATACTAGAAAATATAGTTAGGTATAATAATTGTTCATTATTTATATACTTGTGGGAACCTTATTCAGAATACATCATAACCACATTACCTCTTTTTGCATTGAGAACACGCATCTCTACAAGTTTACACATTAACTAATTTACTCAGTGTAAACTGAATGGAACATCTTTTGCATGAGTCCACTCTTTTCCTCTGACATGATATATTTAGAGTGTAATATTGATCACAGTGTAAAGAGTGTAAAGATGTATATATATTCAGTACATTATCTATATTTCATTTGGATTACTTTTCTTAAAGAGTCAATGATGATTGAAAATGAATAGTTGATGATCTAATGACAGTGCAAAAAACTTTTATATTGTTAGTATATATATATTTTCACTATGCCAAAATTGATATTAACAATAGTCAACAACACTAATATGTTGAACGTTGTTAAATGTAAGGCAGAAGAGAATTAACAGCGCTCAGTGAAATAAGCGTTGTTAAATATGATAGGTAGATATACATTCAAAAGTGTTTGCTCCAATGACCGTTGTTGAAAGTTGTATGTTCATATATTTAACAGTGCTTCTTTAGTAAGCGCGGTTAAAAGTAACACATTTAATTAACAACGTTTACTTCAATGAGCGTCGTTAAAAGAAACACATTTAACAATACTCTTCAGTGAGCGTTGTTAAATATCAAAGATTCATATATTAAGAGCACTTCTTCAGTGAGTGTTGTTAAAAGTAACACATTTAATAGTGTTTGTTTCAATAAACATTGTTAAATGTCATAAATTCATATACTTAACAACATTTCATTAGTGAGCAAGGTTAAACTATTATTTTAGTGAGCGAGAATCTTTTTAAATTTAAAAACATAACCTTACATACAATTAACACATATCATTCGGTTTATTATTTCTCTTACTTTTATTTTCCATGAGTTACATTTTTCTCTCTTTTGTTTTTAGTTTCTTTCTTCAAACAAGTTATAGATTTTTGGTTTCTCTTTTCAAGCATAATGTAAATTATTATCTTATTTTAGCTCATTTTTTCTTTTTGATTGAGTCTGTATGCTTGCATTTACACCATAAATAACAAGTTTTTGATGCATTTGAGTCACTATCTTTTTTAAATAATTAGTTTATTTATGATCAATTTGGTGGAAATATTTCACTAACAGTGTTATCTTTATTTGTTGTGAGGTTACACAATTATGATGTTTTAGGTTTTTTGCTGTGGTTCACTAGCTTAGAACATAGGGTTTGGTATGATGGTAAATGTTATTTTTTAATTGCTGCTAATTTTGTATTTTTTCATAACTTTTATAATTTGTTTAGAGATGTCATTTTTTATTTGTATTTGCAGCTTGCATTGATCATGAACAAATACCTGAACATTTTGTAAGGACTTGCATATTAGAGGAGAAAAGAATGAACAATTTGCATAAGCTCACTACTCATATATTATTTTATAATATTGAAATCTGTTAAGGTTGAATGTAGTTGGAATTGTTGGTGATTTAACAAATCTATTATAAAGTAGTGGAGTTGGACATGTTTGTCATATGTTTGATAGAATATGTGAGAGAAATATTGTATTATTTAGAAAGTAAACATTTAATAGTACTCATTGAGCGTTGTTAAATGTCTACTTTATAATGCGCTTCAAAAAACGTTGTTGAATATAACATTATGTTCTACTACGCTCACATAGATAGCCCCATGAAAAGTTTTTTTTTTGGCAGTAGTATTTTTAATACATTTATGCATATAAAAAGTTTAGACATTAACTAATTTACTCATTTCATTTTACCAAAATGCAGTTTTTGATCGATGGTGTTAGGGCAACTTTTGGAGACAGGGAATAAAGTATCTCCTCATACGAGAAGATAATTTATCTCTTCCGGCCAGTAAAAGTATAATATGTGTACTATTTTATTTAGTTTTAGAAATATTTTTATAAAAATTAATTAAATATGACACATATCACGATTCTAGTGACTGAAAAATATAATTTATCTCCTTATATTAGATATACTTTATTCTTTGTTTTTATAAGCACAAAAAATTATTACAAAAATTCTAAAGGAGGCAACTCATAATATATAATTTGAAGTCAATGGTAGTTATTGGAGTTGGGCTCAGCAACGATTGGACCAAACAGCCCAAGACAAAACAATGGCACTCTCAACCCCTTGAAGATACTTCATAATGGAGAAAAATTGATCATAATTTAATTGGGGTGCTTTCCGGTTGTCTGTTATAGTTTTGGTTCGTTCTTAGTAGATTTTATTTGATTTATAAGTAAGGAATCATCTTAGCTCAGTTCACCTTATTAAGTATTGGTATGAGTCGAGTTTTAAACTAAATTAATGGGAGTTTATTTTTTAATCTCAAGATCACTTACTTAATTAAGTTTATGGACTTTCAAATAAATTAAGAATATCGCATAAAGTACCAATTTTATGTGAAATTTTTAACTTTAATATTATATTAATATATTATATAAAAGTTATATATTTATTATAAAATATCTTTTTAAATATACACATAAGGTTATAAACTTCTATTGCGATGATTTATACTAGGTTCGAGTTCAACTTGTTTAACAAATTTCATTTTGATCTTAAGTGCAATTCACTTAATTTATAAACTAAGTACATTGAACTAATTAATGAGTTGATTTTTGAATAATCTTCAAAAATTAAATAAGACTTCATATATTACTCATATAAGTTTCTAATTATTCCTATTGTGTGTATATTCGCCTTTGGTTAGAGAACAAACTATTTGTCTTTCCAATAATATTAATTTTCTATTACAAAGAAAAATATATATAATAATTGAATCATTAAATATTCACAATTGTGGGAGGAACTTGAGTTCACTCTCTGCCTAAAACAACAAGAAGATTAGGAAGAAGAAGAAGATGAAGAAGTCGTGAGGCTGAGTAATAGAGAAGTGGAGACTTGGAGTTTTTGAGAAGAAAAAGAATGACTTAAAGAGATGAAGAATTAGTAAAAAAGAATTCAGCAATGAAATGATTTTGTTATTCAACAAACACAATGCACAAGCTATTTATAGTAAGTGCACAACCAACTGTCAACTAACTTTCAAAAACTAGCTTTAAATGGAAACTAATTAACTAGTTATTTCTAACACTATTCTAAATCTCTTGTTACAAGCAAATCACACACAATAACCTTCTCAACATTCTAAATCTACCAACTTTAACCGCTTTTGTCATCACATCAACAACTTGCAACTCAGTTTTGCAAAATTTCAAACATATCTTGCCTTTTTCTACTTGATCTCTAAGGAAGTGATACTTCTTTTCTATATGCTTGTTTCTACCATGACCAAATGAATTCTTAGTCAAGTTAATGGTTGATTAATTATCAACAATAAGCTCCACAGTGCCTTCAAACCCAATCATCAACTCTTCAAGTAAAGAACTCAACCATAAGGCTTGACAAGCAACATGACAAGCTGAAACATACTCAGCTTCACATGTGGAAAGAGCAACAATTTCCTGTTTCTTTGAGCACCATGACACTGGTGAACCACTCAACATGAAAACATAGCCCATAGTGTTCTTTCTCTCAATCAAATCCCCAGACCAGTCTGAATCAGAATATGGAGAGAGTTGCAGCATGCATTTTTCTGGTTTATTGGAGAAGAAGACTCCAAAATCAAGTGTACCACTAAGATACCTTAGAATTCTCTTGGCTGCTATGAGATGAGGATTCCTAGGATCACTCATAAACCTACTTACCAATCCAACACTGAATGAGATTTCAGGTCTGGTATGGCAAATGAATCTCAAGCAACCAACCATTTGTCTAAACTCAGTGCCATCTATAGCAGGTTCAGTGTTTCCTCTGTCCAGTTTCATGTTTGGCTCTACTGGTGTCTCAGCTGAGTTACAATTAACCATGTTCAACTTCTTTAGGACATCTTGTATATACTTTCTTTGGTGCATAAGAATTCCTCATTCAATCTGTCTAAACTCTATGCTTAGGAAGTAAGACAACATTCCTAGATTAGACATTTCAAATTCTGATTTCAGGTTTTGCTTGATCAACTCAACTCCATCTGAATTGCTTCCTATAATCAGGATGTCATCTACATACAGACAAATGATGAGAATATGGTTGTTGCTTGTGCGCTTAACATAGATACCATGTTCAACATCACATTTCCCGAATCCTGCTTTTAAGAAGAAAGAATCAATCATTCTATTCCAAGCTCTTGAAGCTTGTCTCAATCTATACAAAGCCTTCTTCAATTTGTAGATTTTGTCCTCACTGCATCTGATCACAAATCCAGGGGGTTGCTTTATGTAAACCTTCTCAATCAGTGAGCCATTAAGAAAGGCTGACTTCACATCAAGTTGTCACATCTCCCAATTACTCTAGGTTGCTATAGCAACTATCAATCTAATTGTCTCAAGTCTGGCCACAGGAGCAAAAACCTCAGAGAAATCCACACTTTCCTTCTGCATAAAGCCCTTTGCTACTAATCTTGCTTTATACTTGCTAATGGAGTTGTAACGCCCCGAAAAATACTTCTAAAAAACATTGCGGAAAAATGGGTAAATTTTTTTTTGAATAAAGAGATTGTACAAAATTGTTTCCTTTTCAAAACCTTCCTTTTTCCGGTACATCACTTTAAGTAACTCGAATGCGGAAAATCAACTTATCGTTATCAAATGATAACTTAACCTGATTCACAATTTCCTGAATAAAGTAATGCATATAATCAACAATATACTCATAATCACATCACATACATAAACATATAAATACACCATACTTGTAACTCGCAGGTGGGAATGTACTTCCCCAATGATAATGTATGCATGATATGTCATGATCATCCACCTTACACCAATATCCATCCAACATCCTAATCGGAAATAATCGAGAGTACAGGTCCCGTACCAAGCCGTTTTGTACCACCCGAAATAACATATCCTCGCAA
>NC_032028.1:10775243-10793423 GCF_001865875.1 Lupinus angustifolius | reverse complement strand
TTCGGCCCCGACAGTGGTTCAGAACCGACTGTCTCCGAAAATTACCAAAATTTACCACAAAATAGGAAATAAAATTTCAAGACTAAAACTCAACTAGAGTTTCGTCTAATTCTTTACCGAAATTGCCCAGAAATTCATTTTCGAATATATAATTAATAAAAATATTAATAAAATCTTATAATTCGAAATCGTAAAAGTCGCGGTGTTACATGAGCCATCTGGTTTGAGTTTTTTTTTTTAAAAACCCATCTTACTGAAATTCATTTTTGATCATCTGGAAGCTTAACCAACTCCCAGGTCTAATTCTTGACAATTGACCGTAATTCTTACTCCATAGCTTTCTTCCATAATTTCTTATTAAGGGTTTTTTCAACTATGATAAGTTCAGTATCTGCAAATAGTGCAAGATATTGAACTAGTTCACCTTCATTTGTGATCGCATTATTAGGTAGGATTTCACAATCTCTTAGTCTAGCTGGTAGGTTTCTCATTCTATAGGGCCTGTTTGCTTCACTATAATCAATTCTAGCTTTTGATCGAGGCTCTATTCCACTTAAATTCAGATCTTCTGATGATATGAAGTTACTTGGATTCCATTCCAGGGGAACTTGAATTACAAGTTCTGTCATCTTCTGTTTTTCAGTCCAAGTGCTTGATTCATTGAAGTGCACATCCCTACGTAATAAGACTTAATTAGTCTTTGGATTGAGTAGTTTATAAGATCATGTGGAATGATAGCCTACAAAGATCAAAAGCTCACTCTTGTCATCCAACTTTCTTCTTTTCTGATCAGGGATGTGTGTATATCAACCTGATCCAAAGACTCTAAAGTGTGTAATTGAGGGTTTCCTACAAGACCAGACTTCCTCAGGCATCTTAGATTCAAGTTTCTTTGTTGGACAATGATTAAGAACATATGTTGATGTTGTTGCAGCCTCACCATATAAGCCATGTGTTAAGTTTCTAGACTTTAGCATGCTCCTAACCATGTTAAGAATGGTTTTATTCCTTCTTTCAGCTATTCCATTGTGTTGAGGGGTATAAGGTGCAGTAACCTCATGCATAATTCCATTCTCGGTGCAAAACAACTCGAATTCTTTGGAAGTGAATTCACCTCCTCCATCAGTTCTCAGCACCTTGATTGATTTTTCTGATTGTTTCTCAACCATACACTTGAAGGTCTTGAATATACCAAACACATCACTCTTGAGCTTGATCAAGTAGAGCCAGATCTTTCTGCTGAAGTCATCAACAAATGTGACAAAATATCTATTTCCACCAAGTGAGGGAACCTCAAAGGGACCACAAACATCAGAATAGACAATGTGCAGAAGATTAGTAGCCCTTGAAGCAGTGAATTTGCTAAAGGATGATCTTGGTTGCGTGTTAATCTGACAGCTATCACAGATCTTCTTTGGTATCTGAATTGAAGGCAAAACAAGGACCATTTCATTTGTTTTCATGAGACTAAGGTCTTTGAAATTCAAGTGACCAAGTCTCATGTGTCACAACCATACATCTTCACTCATTATTTCAACATTAAGACATTGAGATTCAATTGCATTGAGATTTACCTGAAAGGTTCTATTTTGAATGAGAGGTGCTCTTATGATCTTCTTCCTAGTTGAATCAAAGATATGAAGCTGACCATCCTGCATGCTCACAGAGAACCCTTTTTCTAATAGCTGAGCAAGGCTGATCAAGTTGTGACTCATGTTTGGCACAAAGAGCACTTCAGAAATCAGGGCATTCCTGCCATCTTTTCTTTTGATTATAACATCTCCAATTCCTTTTGCTTGGATAGTTCTATCATCAGCAAACTTATCTTGCTCTTCTTGCTAGCATCGAAGTTGACAAGCCACTCTCTATGGCCTGTCATGTGATTTGAGCACCCAGAATCCACATGCCAGATTTCTTCACTACTATTGCCTTGGCTTGTTGTCATCATTAGCAAGATGGATGAATCATCATCAGCATAGATATTATCTTCCTTCACCATGTGAGCTTCATCATGATGTTGTCTGTTGTGAGCATCAAAGTATCTTGGTTGTGCTTGGCATTTAGAAGAGAAGTGGCCTAATTTACTAAAATTGAAGCACTTCACTCTTTTTCTGTCTACCTTCTTCTTTCCTCCCCTCCAACTGCTACCACCTTCTCTCTTTGAGTAGGTTGATGCTTGATCAAGATCAGTGCTTTCTTGATCTTGAAGTCCAAAGTTGCCTGAGTTCTTCCCCCTATTGTCTCTCCCTCTTCCTCAGTTTCTTTCATTATTCTTACAAAAGTGTCTTCCATTCTTGTAAGTCTGAGCTTGCAATGCTTGACTGACTTTATCAGTTGATCTCTCAATGAGTCTTTGCTCATGAGCCTCGAGGGAACCCTGAAGATCTTATAGCTTCAAATCTTCAAGTCTTTTTTATTCTTCAATAGCAATAACTATATGATCAAAATATGGGGTAAGAGTTCTTAGGATCTTTTCGACAATGACTTGATCAACTATGGCTTCACCACTAGCCTTCATCTGGTTTGTAAGACAGATGATCTTGTTAAAGAACTGGGCAACCTTCTCATTCAACTCCATCTGCATCAATTCATATTGGCGCCTCATGGTTTGGAGTCCAACCTTCTTCAATTGTTCTGCTCCCTTGTTACATTTCTCTAAAATTTGTCATGCCTCTTGTGAAGATTGTGCTGAAGCAATCTTCTTAAAGTGTGCTTCATCAACATACTGATGTAGAAGACACATGGCTTTGCTATCCTTCCTTTTGTTCTCCTTGTGTGCCAATCTTTTTTGTTCTGTTAAATCTGCCTCAAGTTGAGGATAACCAAGCTCAACAATTTCTGAGATTTCTTGAAACCCCGTGATTGCCCTCATTTGAATGCTCCATCTATTCTAATTTTTGCCATCGAGAACATGTAGGCTAGCTGGAAAACTTGTGCTTGTGTGCCCCATCTAAAGAAAGCATAAGAAGGATATTGGAGGGGATAGAGTGCGTAGGATCTCACTTGAGCTTTTGATACCAATTTGTTGGAGGAACTTGAGTTCACTCTCTGCCTAAAACAACAAGAAGATTAGAAAGAAGAATGAGATGAAGAAGTCATGAGGCTGAGTAATAGAGAAGTGGAGACTTGGAGTTTTTGAGAAGAAGAAGAATGAGTTAAAGAGATAAAGAATTAGTAAAAAAGAATTCAACATTGAAATGATCTTGTTATTTAACAAACACAATACACAAGCTATTTATAGTAAGTTCACAACCAACTACCAACTAACTTTCAAAAACTAGCTTTAAATGGAAACTAACTAACTAGTTATTTCTAACAACAATAAATATGCATATCAATTATTTAAGTTCAAATGACTTGACGAGTAAAATATAAGAGTGGAAATGATGAAGTTAATGACACTAGACATGGATGTCATTGGATGTTATTGTGGCTTTGAGGCACTTTCTTAGACATAAGTGACTTAAATTTAATCACATTTCAATGGTCATAATATTTCTAAACATAATAACTTGTTTGGACGAGCTTAGTGAATGAATATATTTGTTTTAACATCAAAAATAGATTTTTTATAGAATAAAGTATTGGACGTGTTTAAAAAAATGGTTTTCTGCATAAAATTTCTTCATACATAAGGCTATTAAGCATGATTTACATTAATATGCATGTTATACTTTCCACATTAATTATTTATTATCCATAAAAATATCATGGGGAGGCATGAGGTTAACAAGTTGATTCTACAAAAAGATTTTTCACTTGAAAACTAAAATCACTATTAATATAATATATAAAAATTATTTCCTCAATAGAGATATTTAATTCTTTTATAAAAGATGATTTATATTCGATCATTATTAAACAAAATTTTGTAGATATTGTATGACGGCCCTTTTGGCATTTTCATTATGCAATAAAATTTGGGTTCAATACTTCAATTTAAAATATTAAGAATCAGGATCTTTCCATAAAAGAGAAAAGTGCCCGTTTTTTTAGAAATTTAATAACACTGACATTATAATTTATTTTTTCATTTCATGACTGAATAGAAATTTTAATTAAAGGGAAAAAGCTGAAGGATTCCTCTATTGATCAATCAAGGATTCAAAATATTTTTGTCTATTTAGTGATAGGTGAGATTTTAATCATCAACTTCTTTATTATCACTTCACTCTCTAAGTCTTTTATTATTAACATTTGACCACCTTATGACTCTCAAAAAGTGTATTTAATTATCCTTGCTAATATATTAATAAATATATACGGTTTTTTTCAATTGAATGATTTGGGATAGACATGTTTTTTCAATATTTCTTGTTGATAAAGTTTTAATGTTTCTTCCTCATAAGAATTTAATATTATAATTTTTTCAATTTTGTATAGGGATTACGATACTATCACAAACAGTGTGTTTAATAAAACTGATTAAAAAGATGACTCAAAGTTGAAAAGTCACTTGGGGTTGGAAGTCAGAGGGTAAAGGGTTAAGGTCAATAAACTAACATATTTATTAAAAGAGTGTAAATCTATACACTGACAGTGTAAAAATTTATGCACATATACTATATTATCCACCGTTTATTTAAATTATTATTTTATGAAAAGTCAACAATAATTAAGTAACAATAGTGGATGATGTAATGACAATATATAAAATTCATATAATGTCAATACATACATCTTTTTCGCTTATTAAAATTAAAATGACGTGGAAAAACTTATTAGACATTGGATTAAGACATATAACTATATAAGTCAATTTAGGGGACATATCAAATTATGACTTTATAATTCTGAGGTCTTTTTTTAAAACCTCATCATAACTAAAGAGGACTACAAACTTATTTTAGATTGAATATATAAGGATACAAACTTATTTTAGATTGAATATATAAGGATGTTGATTAATTATAATTCTCTCAAAACCTGTTCAAACTCACTAAAAATGTTAAAAATGTGTTACTCCCTATACCAAAGAGCTGTTATTGGCTACAAGAAAAGTTATAACATTTTGGTCTGGTTTTAATATATACAGTGACACATTTTATAATAAGTGATATCTCAGATATATATTAGTTTTTTGAGAGATGTGCCATGAAAACTTATTTTTTATTATTTCATTAGCACTTGTTGGATTAAGCAAAAAAACCAATTTATATATGAAGATATTGTATTTTTCCAATAATATGCATATATATGTCAGTTTATTTTTTTATGTTTAATGCACATTTGACATTTGGTTTAATTTTATTATTGAGTTTAATATCTATGTAATATTTTTTATACTTTTAATATATCATTTATTGTCTATGTATATTATTTTTGTTAAGAACCGATGATACTTCACACATGAATAGTAAATGATATGTTAAAAGTGTAAAAAAAATTAAATTATCATTGCATAAACATTAAATCATTCATTATTGTTTTATATGATATTTGCGGCTACTCATTCAATTATTATTATTATTATTATTATTATTATTATTATTATTATTATATATATATGCACTGATTAATTGCTTATAAGAATAATCTCCATAAAATATATTATTCGAACCAAAATCTTAATTTATGGAAAAAGAAGTATATATCACTTTGAACCGATTACTAGTTCATAATATTCAACCAATACTTTTTGTTGAGGTAAAAGGATTAATATTCATTTGATATTCAATTAATAATAGGCATTATATTATTCTTATTCATTTCATCCATTCTAAAAATAATAGCAGCATTGAGGTAGAGGAGGAAGGGGAAATTGAGGATCTAGTAAAGTCTAATCAAGGTAATATCTATGTATTGTCTCATTTATGTGTTAACCCAATTAAAAAAGTGATATCTAAGTAAAAAAAAAAGTCATAAAAACAAAATTATTTTTTTATATTATTTGGTGGAATGTGTTTGGCTTAAAACATGAATTTATTAGGATATTTGATCATTATCATGTACTAATAGTGTAAAAAATTTATTCATAATTAATATATTCTCTATTATTCATTTCTATTACTTTTATTTAAAGTTAATAATAATATAAAATAAAATGTGTTTGATACTTTGATACACTGACAATATAAAAAACATTTAGTGCATACACATTGAGCAACAAAGGCTAAGGGCCTTGGGCCCCTCAGTCCATAGAGATCATGTCACACTTGAATATAATTTTCTATTTATCTATATGAAGAATACATATGATTCAAAAAAAAAACATTAGTACAATTTAAAATTTTCAAACATCGAATTACTTACTCCCTTCGTCCCTAAAAGGTTGACAATTTTTAATAATTTTCTTTATATTTGTTGACAATACAGGACTAATAGTTTCTAAAGCAGTCAAAATAAATGGCAGAAATAGTCACATGCTTAACAGAACGACAATAAAGAAAATTATTTTGCAATAGAAAAATTCAAAATGTAAAGCTTGGATAAAGCTATTGAGACATAATTTTATAAAATTAAGATTGTAATTAACAGGTAATATATATATATATATATATATAATATATATATATATATATGCACCGAGAAGAAAACAATAATTGAGAAATATCAACTCAGTTTTCATCTGAGGGATTATTGAAGTGAATAAAACATTCAACCAAATTGCTCATTCAAAATGATAAACAAAAACTTAGTTGACCCTTACTCATGTATGACTAATCTCACTAGGTGCACATCCTCTCTTGTATATATCGGAAGATCTTCATCCATGAGTTATAACATTCTTTTATGGATTAAGTGAAAGAAGTATATAAGTAAGCTTGACACCACATATTGACCCAAAACCTTAAGACATTAGGTCTATGAGTTCATCCACTTATACGCTCTTTAACTCATTCGTTTTGCTTAATGTGGGACTTCTTCATTCACACTTGGAATACCCAACAGTATCATCCAATATGCGATAAGTTGTGATTAATTATTTAAACTTAAATATATATTTTTAACCAATTGCAATTCATAATACATAAAGTGATACACACATTGCTAGATAACAAATATGTACCCAATATTATCCTATATCACCATAGATTAAGGGCTGTGATACCTCCAAAGGGGTTAATGAACACAAAATGTCAATTTCATGAACATGACCTCGTCTCTGACCACATACAAAACTAATTTAATTATTTTATGTTTTCAACATATGTTGTGCAAGAAATATGTGACTTCATTTATCATTTTATTTGTTGAAAAAAATATGTAAAATAGAAATTCACTAACTAAGTTTTTTTATAATCAATCAGAGCAAAAATGACATATAAAATGAAACATTTTTTGGGACAATGGATATATTATCATTAAATTCTCATAGATGCTAAATGGATCACTAACACAACACCTTATTAGCCCCATTTTAAGAAAATTTTCCAAAGCATAACAGATAATCACTTTTGGAATTTGACAATAGCTAAGCCTTTTTTGCCATTTCCATGCCCCAGCTGTTCCAGCACTTCAACAACAAGTTATTGGATGCAGCTAAGATTACCTTACCTTAAACTCTAAAGTTTAGAGCTTTTACAATTATTAATGAAAAGTCTTCACATTGCATTTTAGTGCCAAACCAATGGAAGGTAAACACAGATTTTAATATCTATTATTTATGTGTGTCAAATCTTAAACTCAAACACAAATTCCATAATAATAATCAAGTTTTTATTAAGGAGGTGAGTAAGCTACATCAACCAAACAACATCAAGATAATATTCCATCATAAATTATATTATTGATAAATCATTAATTTCTAAGATTTTTTTAATTATTTTGCCTATAACTTTTTCTATTCTCCCCTTTCTCTAAGAATTATTTTGCATTTGATCTACTTCCTTTATTATTGGTCTCATTCATGCATATTAAAACCAACTTTCTCCCTAAGACTAGTATGTAAAATCACCTAACACAACATTGTCATTCTCAAATACAAATTCCATATTAGAGGAAAATACATTGGTGTGTCACATATGCTTTAATGAATTAGAGTAATTAATTATGATTTACACGTCAGATTCTGTTTTGTGTACAATCTTATCACCTTAGCAAAATAAACACTATATTTTTTCTTCAATAACGTTTAGTTTATGTAACTTCTCTCCAAGAACTGCAATACTGATTAATTGTTAATTCTAAAGTATTCCCACATCCACATTCTACCAAAGGAAAGAGGTTACATTGGGAATTTTGAATAGGGCAAAATTAAATTAAAAATATTGAAAACATAAAGATGTTAAATTTGTTTCCAATTATCCACCCAATGTGGAGGGTTTGGTGAAAAGTGAAAACAATGGAATGATTCCATTCCATTAAGGGATAAAAAAATCTCATAGATTATAATTTTTATTTCTTTAATTCTATTTATTTCTTCTCAGTTTCCTTCATAAGAAAACAACAATGTTATGAATTGTAATGATCATTCATATGTTATTTATCTCTTAATAAAACCACTGAAGAAATTAAATTGTGATGATAATAAAACTATCTTAATAGATTTCGTAAATTTTATTGGCACCATTTAGTGGTCCTATAGAAAAGAAAAAGACAAACTTATCCGATACGTTTAATAGTCGAATCACACGTAACAATAGCTCCATAAAAATATGCAAGCTCCCTCTATTATTTTTCTTTGTCGTTAAAAAAGTGGCACGGTTGTCACTTAACTCACTAATGAATGGGAGAAGATTCATTTACTCCATGAACAATTTTTTTAACATCTTAACCATCAATTTTAAGAAAATTATTCAATTATTTAAATTAATGAATAGATATCATTATATTTCCTTACAATTAGTGGCTAAGAAATGGAGTAAATTTCAAAAGATAGGTAGATCCCTTCTCATCTATTATTATAATAAATAGTTAAACATCATTCACACCTAAATTATGACTATACTATCTACTCACTGTAATTTAAATATTTATATAAAATTATTAAATTATACACTATCAATAAATAAATAAATATATATATATATATATATATATATATATATATATTTCTCCTAAATTATATAATAATTTAAATTAAGTGGATGATAATTAAATATGAATGTTGGATAATAAAAATGTATAAAATTCATACATTATCAATATATACATATTTTTCTTCTAAATTATATACAAACTTTAAATTAAATCAACCACACATTAAATTATGCATATATAAATAAGTTCATTCGAGAATAAATCAACAACATCAAGAACCCAGAAATCAAAAGCGGAAAATTAAAATTTGTCTAAACGAAGAGCATGTATTATGCATGTGAACGAAATACATCATGAGTGATGATGACATACAACATGCATGCATCACATAATACAATTTTCCCAATTTTCTGTCTCAAAAAGAAAAACAAAAAAAACAAAATTACAAACAAAAGGGGATCGAAGGAGAAATTTCTGTAACTCTCTCCCATCTTCGAAACAGACCAATGGGATGAACCCACGTGTCCTCCTAGACACTCCAGTTGGTCTCACAAGTGCAAGAAACGGGCAAGTTGTGTGGGGTTCACAACTCCAGGGAGGTGGGTCCCACCACCCTTCAACAAGCCCGCCACCTCAGCATACCTCTCCTTCACCTTCTCATCCTCCGTTGATCTCCGGCACGGTGTCGCCGCCGCAGCAGCCTCTGTGCTTTCCTCCTCCTTCCCCTTCAGCTTCTCCCCGGACGGGGCCCACGGCTGGCCCATGAGGGTGCCCTTGGTTAGGTACTCGTGGGCCAGGTAGCCCGCTAGCAAGTGATTGGACGGTACTCCGCTGCTGGTGGTAGCTGATGAGGTTGTGGGCCTAGGAATGGGCTTATTAACAGGGGTGGGTAATTTTGTGTTTGTGGGCTTGGGCCTGGGTTCATCTCTTTCTTTGCGCTTATTGGTAGTGCTACTAGGTGTCAAGACACGACGAGGAGGTAAACGCATAGTTTTGGTATTCATGGCTTCCTATCTGCATGCCACGTCACTACCCAAATCACTAGGGAAAAAAATTCAAAACTTAAATTATTTAAAAAGGATTAAATAATTATTTAATGGCAGGAAAAGATGGGTGGGTAAAATTGAGAAAAATGGGAGGGTAGAAAAGTAAATTGACACAGAAACAGATGGGGTACGCTTATGGTGAAGAAAAGGCGATTAAAGAGGAGAAACAACAAGAAAAATTGTCCCCAGAATCTGACAAATTTTGGAATAATTTAAAAATTGAAAAGAAAATAAAAAACGAAGAGATTAGAGAGAGAGAAGAGAGAGGAAGAGAGAGAAAAATATGAAACTGAAAGGGTAAGGTGCGAATGCGCATCGCGTCAGGAACCTTTGTATTTATAGTGGTGGTTGTGATAAATTGCCCTTAGAAAGTCGTGGAAATTACGTGAATGCCAGTTTAGTTGAAATGACTGAATTGTCCCCAATTGTTTTGTATTACTTGGGCTTTTTCGCTTTTGAGATAGCCATTGTCTACAAGCTACCAAATATGGGATGTTGTCCCCAATCATGTCCTCAATTTTGTTTCTAACTAGTTATAATGAAGTAAAATTGATAAAATTATGAATATTTAATATATTTTTATTGACGTAATATAATATAATTGGTTTGAGACAAAGTTTGGGACAACAGATCTTTGTCCACTAAATATATGAATACAGTGCGAAGCATTTGTGCAACTTTCCATATTTACCCGTGCTCGGCTTGGATTAGGATTTTAATTAATGATTTATGATTTATATCCATTTATGCCATTTAATATTAAATGATATTTAGTCAAGATACATGAATTTATTTATTTTTGAGAAAATATATATTCTACAAAATTTTAGCAAATATAATAGCAAAAGAAAAAGAATTGCATGTTTTTTATATTGCCGAGAGTGTATGTATCTTGTTGATACGCAATACTTATTATTAGGGGATCTATATACTAAACTTTTAGCGCTAATCAGAGATCGCTTTTTAATTTTTTTTCTTTGTTTGTTTGGTTTATTTTCTCATTAGATTTGTGAAACACCAATGTGTGATGTATGATGAAATATATTTGAGGATAATCTCATTTTATCTTTTGCCCACATCAAACATCTTATGACTCACCTGGAAATTAAGATAAAAAAGATAAATATACGATAAATTATCATATTTTGCTGCACTCCAAAGTTTGGTAAGCTAGCTATTGATCAATCATATTTCCTTCATCCAATGTATTTTCTATCCCTTTGAAAGTGGAGTTAAAAATAAACATAATAAAATAGTGCATCATTTCCCCTTCATATTATCACAATTGAACACTGTGATCATCATCCACACCATCAAATTAATATCATTATTATTGGTTCACACCAACCACCAAACAAGATAATAGTTTTTTCTTATTTCTATCCAACTCTATAATCACTCGTTTCCATTATATGAAAATACATTTGTGTGCATTTATTTATTTAACCAAACATATTTCAAATTGTTTATACTTTTTTCTTGAAATTCATCAAAATCTTATTTATAACTATTCTAAAAAAGGTTGTGTATAAAACATATAAAGTTAGGCAACTCTGTAAATAAATTGGTTTTTCTAAAATTGCATTTTTGTTACTTTATTTTATGAGGAGAAGATATATCCATCGAAAATGTCAATACATTATATATTATTCATGTTTAATAATCATTGAATCTTCAACAAAAGTAATATAAATGAGAAATGAATGATATGATAATTGTACATAAATTTTTATAGTATCATATAGATTAAATGCATCAATACTAGAACACATTGAAATTTACTCAAACAATTATCCAAATTAGGGTTTTTCTATTATCCTCATTTTCTATCTTAACTGTGCGCGGATTCTCTCTTCTCCTTTTGTCTGCAACTTCTATCCAACAAAACTGAAGACCGTTAGATGGATGTATCTGATGGTTGGGATTAAAAGCCAAAATTCATCACCAAAAATCCCTTTAGATCAAACTCTCATTGTCCTTATACTAAAGTTCAAAAACATAAGCAGGCTAGTGAATTTAGATCCATTAGCATTTGTAATGTAATCTTTAAAATAATTATAAAAACCATTGCAAATAGGTTAAAAGGGATTCTGAATGTTACTGTAGGTGACTATCAAAGTGCTTTTGTTCCAAGAAAGCTCATCACTGACAAAGCCATAATTGCTTATTGATGTTTTCATTACATGAAGATTAAAAGAAAGGGGAATAAGGGAGTTATTATGGCTCTGAACCTATGATAGATTTGAATGGTCCTTTCTCCAAGACACCATAATCCAAAAAGTTAACAATGATTCTTTGTCATAAATCATGTTTTGCATCAATAAAAACATACAATGTTAATTAAAGTTTTAAAACATTTATTATTATTTTTCTGTTTTTAATTTATTATACGATATGATTTTTGACTTAGATCATTATTTAGAAAATGTGTCTACATATCAATCTCTTAATGGATACCCTCTCTGACCTTGTATTTTTATTTTATGTTGTGGAGATACACTACTATGGGGATATCCAAAAAGCAGGTGTTAAATTTTGTCAAAGACCAAGTATGGAAGAAAACTGAAGGGATGGAAAGAGAAGGTCCTATCATGTGCAGGTAAAGAGGTAGTTGTTAAGGTTGTCTTCAAAGTATTCCAACTTATGTTATGGGATGCTTCAAATTATACTATCTCAGTTATTCTGCAATCAGATAGAATGTGTATATGGTTCTAGATTTTACTGAGGCGGTGATGTTGAAAATGGCATCAAAGAAAAGTGGTGGAATGGGTTTTAGGAACTTTTATTCTTTTAACAAAGCCTTGTTAGGAAAGCAGTTATGAACATACATTTACCATACATGTATCACCTACCACATATGATACCCATTTGGTTTATCATTCAAAAAGTATCTCATAAAATTAATGTAATTAATATAAAACGTGGTGTAACCAAGTGAATCATTTAGCAGTACTAAATAATTACAGTGTGGAAACTCATAAATAATGAAGATAACTTCTCATCTAAAGCTAGATACTTTTTATCGGCAAAAAGTATATAATTTTATTATAATTCAAAAAAAATATAAGGTACATGATATATTAAGTTGGGAGAATTACAAGTTGTAGATAATTAAAGAAGTATATTGAAGGCAATTATAATAGGTAGTTATCGCAACCTACTCAGAATAGTTTATTGCAGTTCCATTCCTCCTTCCGTTGATCCACAATCATGTTCACCTTTACAGATTCAATGATCTATTATAGATAAAGCTTGATTAAGTTGAAGATAATATTATTTTTAGCCAATCAAAGAGACCATATTGTTGTTAACCAAATGACAACATTCTAGAGTTTCCAATCTTTTTTATGCTTTTTCATACCCATGTGCATAATGAAAGGATGGATTTGGTCTAGTGGTAGGGGATACTAATGTCCAACAAATTGTAGATTGATAGCCAAACTAGTTTAAAAAGTGTTCAATATTGGATTCATCGAAGTATCATTACCCCATCCTTGTTTGGTATAAAGCATTTCATGAACAAAGGACCTAGTAAAAAATGGCTCTATGTGGCAGCAGAGATGTGCGAATATAGAGTGATGTCTGGATTTCTGGCTATAAACAAAGAAGTGCCTTTATAGTGTCAAGTCATCCTATTACACTTTAATGGAGCAAAATCATGCAGGTCTCTGCAGACATGCTGTGAAATTGCACATACCTTGTTTTGCTTCTCCTATAACTCTTCATATTCAACATGAAAATGTAACAAACTTCAATGACTGGTTCTATGCTATCCTTCAAGACCAAGATCGACAAACAGCAGCAATCATCTTTGAGCATATTTGGGAAATTTGGTAGCCATGGAATGAATGGGTTTTCCAAGGTAAGAGGTGGAATTGCTACCAACTGTTGCCAAAGGCTAGCTCTATTTCATTAGTTTAGGCAGACACTCACGTATCCTCTAAGTCTAAATCAAATAGTCACCACCAAAGGATGTTATTGAGACTGTGTTTTAAATTGCAACTACTGTTAGATTGTGTTTACTACAAATATGAGAAAAATAGTGGGAAAATGTTGTAGCTGCAATTACAATATTATTGCTACAATTGTGATTGAAAAGTACAAGTGAAAACACTGCATAAACGAGAACTTAGATGTTACGATTAAGGATGGAGTGGTTACTGATCTTGGTGCAGTTTTACATAATTACAAGGGAGAGACCGTTGGGTGAGCCATGCATGCAGGTGGTATACTGTTTATGTCTTTAAGATAAATAAAGATTTTCTCTAATAATTGAGAGACAAATACTTATTTTTATTTTATTTTCAATGACAAAATTTCAATTTCATTGTATTTAAAATGATAAAAAAAGTCACATCATATTATTTTTTCTTTATTTTCGTAGTATCTATGAAAGTATTCTTATTCAAACGGGTCATTAATGTTGCAGCTGACTTTTTTCATCACCAAAGTTCATTTTGAGAGATTGTCTAGAGTTAGTGCAGCGAACCAATCAGATTGGTCCTTCTTATTTCCACTAGATGGTCCAAGACTACAAAAGCTTAAGGAATAACTTCCATGTTTGTGAAATTTCTCATATTAAGAGGTTAAATATGTTGTAACTTCAATAATGGTTCTCACTCTATTGTCTCTATCATCTTATGAGTGTTAATCATGTCAGCTTAGGAAACATGTTTATAGTTCATTAATTCCCAATGTGTTTCAATAATAAAATTATACCCCTCTAGTTCATACAAATGTTTGCATCATGTTATTCTTTCCCTTATCATTCACAAAGGTATCCGATTTACTCGTGATCCTTATCTTATTTATACTTTCTACAGTTATCACTATTTAATCTTCCCTGTACTTTTCTTTTCTTTTTGTCTCCTCAATGTCTCTTTTCATAATTCTTAAGAGTACATATGAAATGAAATCCTTACATTATCGGCATGTAGATCAGTTCCTTTTCCTTAGGGTAAGTCTACTATTGGATGCAGATGGATCCATGTTGTGCATGTTGTCCTAATAACAATATTTTTTGTTTGAAATTCAGATTGGTGGCTAAAGGGTATACACATATCTATGATTTGTATTAAGATGATACATTTTTCGTATTGTAGTGTTTGCATTTGTTCATCTTCTCTTTTCCATGGTTGTCATACGCCACGTACTAGCTTGCTGAACAAGTTTACATGGAGAAAGTGAAAAACCACTTGATGATTTTGTTGTTCACGATTCTGGATTTGTTTATCCATTACCTTGCATGGGTTGAAATAGTGCCCGTGGCCATGTTTGTGGGTATTTAGCATAAGTATTCAACAATTTGGTAATTCACAGTGAGAATTACTTTGTTTTTATCTTCACTTTTCATAAAATAAGAACATGAATCTAGTTGTGTATGCATATACACGACATTATTATTACTAATAATGATGAATATGGCAATGGTCAATTGAAACAAAACCTATTTGATAACTTTCAAATCACAGGCTTAGCTTGTGGCATCTTTGTTGTTAGATAATTTGTAATTCAGTTAGTTAGTTGGTATATACTTTCTGTTTATAGCAAGTCAGTTAGTTTACTTTGTAGATTGAACAATGCTTAATGCAATAGAATCACATCTCATACTTACCTTTTTGCATAGTTCTTCTTCTCCTCCTCCTCTAGATAACATCTTCTTCTTCTTCCTTTGCCTCATTCTTCTTCGTGCAATCTTCTATCTTCTTCTTATTCACAATAGAAGCAAGTAAACAAAAGTGGTATCAAGAGCTTTGTCCTAAGTGTTCCTTTGATTCTTGGATCTGTGGGAGAAGGAAACTCATTGATTCATTCATGGCAACCAACAGTGGCTTCACCATGACACTGCCCACTCTGAACAGCAAGAACTACGAAAGATGGCACATTCAAATGAAGGTCATATTTGGCTATCAAGAAGTACTTGACTATCAAGAAGTACTTGACATAGTTCAAGATGGTTATCAATCAGTAGATGAGGATGCAACTGAGGCTCAAAGACTCGCTCACAGAGAACGCAAAAAGAGAGATTGCAAGGCCTTGTTCATGATCCATCAATGTGTGGATGAATCGAATTTTGAAAAGATTTCCAGTGCCAAAACAACAAAAGAGGCTTGGGACAATCTTGAAAAATGCTATGCTGGTGCAGAGAAGGTAAAGAAAGTTAAGCTTCAAACCTTGAGAAGAGAGCATGAACTGCTGCAAATGAGAGATGGTGACACAATTGCATATTACTTCACCAAAATCTGATCATTGACAAATCTGATGAAGGGATGTGGTGAAGTAATGAGGGACCAGTTGGTAGTAGAACAGGTGTTGAGGACTTTAAACCTCAAGTTTGATCATGTGGTTGTTTCCATAGAGGAGTCTAAGGATCTTGAGGTGTTTAAGATTGAAGAATTGCAAAGCACATTAGAGGCTCATGAACAAAGAATCAAGGAAAGGAGTTCAGAGATAAATTCTGATCAAGCACTCCAAGCACAGACAAGCAGAAGGCCATTTAATCAAGGAAACTTCACAAAGAAACTCAAGAATAAATGGAAACCTGACAAAGGAAGAAACTATGAAGGAACTAGGCATGATTTGATAAGAAACAAGAAGAAACAAGAAGAAATTTGATAAGAAGAAAACTCATTCTCTGGAAACAGAGGCAGCGGACAAGATCAAATGCTAAGGAGAAACAAGAAGAAATTTGATAAGAAGAAAATTCAAGGCTTTAATTGCAAGAATTTTGGTCACTTTGCATCTGAATGCAAATTCAAGGCTGCTCATGGCAGTGGTCCATAAATTGAAGCCGGGTTGGCTCAAGAGGAAGAATCTGAGGAGGAACATGTCCTACTAATGGTCACATCTGAAAAAGAGGTCAAGGATGATTGCTGGTATCTTGACATGGGGTGTTCTAACCATATGTCAGGCAACAAGGATTGGTTTGAGAGACTTGATGAGAATACCAAGAGCAGAGTGAAGTTTGAAGACCATAGCTCCATCAATGTTGAGGGAGTTGGAGATATCTCAATCAGGAGAAAAGATGGGAAGAGTGCTAGTATCAAGAATGTCTTGTATGTGCCCAAAATGAAAAACAACCTACTTAGCCTTGGCCAACTACTTGAGAAAGGTTATGAATTGACTATGACAGACAAGATGTTGAATGTATATGAATGTGACAAGAATCTCATCTTGAGAGTTACACTATCCAAAAATAGAACCTTCAAGATTGGGATTCAAGTCAACAATCATCAGTGCCTACTATCTAAGACAACTCATGATAATTGGACTTGGCATCAGAGGTATGGCCATATGAATTTCAAGAGACTTGGGTTTATCTGATCAAGAGGAAGAGTGAAGTATTCTCAATCTTCATCAACTTTAAAGCTCAAGTAGAAAGGCAGAGTGGACAAAAAATGATGACCTTGAGAACTGATGGAGGAGGAGAGTATATGTCAAGTGAATGAGAGATTTCTGTGCTAAAGAAGGATTGACTCATGAAGTAATTACTACCTATACCCCACAGCATAATGTTACTAAAGAAAGGAAGAATATGACCATTCTTAACATGACAAGAAGTGTAACACCGCGAATTTTACGATTTTGAATTATAAGATTTTATCAATATTTTTATTAATTATATTTTCGAAAATGAATTTCTGGGAATTTTCATTAAAGAATTAGACGAAACTCTAGTTGAGTTTTAGTCTTGAAATTATATTTCCAACTTGGTGGTAAATTTTCATGATTTTCGGAGACAGTCGGTTTCGGACCACTATCGAGGTCAAATCTCACCCGGTACGGCTCAAAAAGTGGTTTTTGAGTTCCGTAACTCGGAATCGAATTCCGATCGCGCCATTGGCTTCGTAATCATCTTTCGAGTCAAGATAGACCATGATCTGGTCTATAACTATTTTCTATAATATTTTCACTCGGAATACCGAAATTCGAAGTTCCAACCGTAAAGTAAAATCGGGCGATCATTTTTGGCTACTCGAATATTGGCCGACAATACTCGAGCATGGTTTTAATCTCGCACGTTTCACCGAAGTCGTCGCGACGCATGAGTCAATGCACAAAATCTACCTACTAAATCTTATAGATTTCACTACCACCAAATCCCCTAAATCACTCACTTAACCCATGATTCACTCACCTTCTTGGATTTGCTAGATTGCCTTGGGAAATGGGTTTAGAAATCAGATTTCTCCCACCCCACAACTCTATAAAT
>NC_032028.1:10774452-10775143 GCF_001865875.1 Lupinus angustifolius | reverse complement strand
ATGTGTGAGAGAGAACACATCGTGACATAGTGGTGTCCGAATATGACACCCGAATCTCCTAAACCATCTCAAAGGTTTTGGGGTTAACTTGGGTTTTAAGAACTTTTCTGGGTGCAGGTGTTTGAAAATACGTTTGATTAGCCAAAAAGGGCAAAATTGGAATCCAGTCCAAGTCTTTCTCGCTTTGGCGAGCGGGTCTCGCTTGGGCGAGAGAAGCCCGTCGCTTGGGCGAGAAACAATTCTCGCTTGGGAGAGAGGGTCTCGCTTGGGCGAGAGATGTCCAGTTTTAAAATGGTATCGTTGATTAAATTTTTGCTTGAGCGAAGGGTCCTCGCTTGGGCGAGAGACAATAATTGTGTTTGACTATTTGGATTGATTGGTTGAGTATGTAATAACCATAGTATGGGTATGTGATATAAAACTACTTTGGTATAATACCGTAATTGAATTAAAAAGTAAAATATTCAAGGTGTTAGAATTAAATAGTCAAACTCGGTAATTAATTTTAAAGAAAGTATTCCGAGAAGAATGTATGATTTAGGGCGATGCCCAGAAAAGGATACGTGATACCACGGAGCGAGATCGTCTGACCGTAAGTGGCTTGGTCTGGGACCGTCCAGGGTGATTCAGCGATAGTCGTAGTGGTAGGGACGTTACCCTTTGAGTTATGATGTGAATTAGGGCACTGCCC
>NC_032028.1:10764978-10774352 GCF_001865875.1 Lupinus angustifolius | reverse complement strand
CATGTCTTTGTTTAGTGTCTTTTGGCGATGATTAATATTTTCGCCCTTTCTTTTTGGATATGTATATTAAGTACTTATGATCTTTTATATCTATGAAGATGTATATTCAGGAAATGTTGTATCATTTCAGTTACCGTTAGGTAACCAGTTTTGATTTCCGCGTTATATGTTTCTTAAAGTGATGTCCCGGAAAAGAAAGGTTTTTAAAAGGAAACAATTTTTTTATCACCAATTCAAAAAAAAATTACTCACTTTTCTGCGTAATAAATAAAGAGTATTTTTCGGGGCGTTACAAGAAGCATGCTCAGAACAAAGTCTATGCCAAAAAGATTTTGGGGAAAAGCTGTCTCCACAGCTGTATACATCATGCACAAATGTCCTACAAAAAGGCTAAGGGAAACTACACCTGAAGAAGCTTGGTCAGGCTCAAAACCAAGGGTGGATCACTTCAAAGTGTTTGGTTCAATCTGCTATGCTCATGTGCCTGAAACTCAAAGAAAGAAGCTTGATGACAAAAGCAAGAAGCTTGTATTGCTTGGTTACCATTATACATGTGCATACAGGGTCTATGATCCACTAAGTCAGAGGATAATGTTGAGTAGAGATGTGAGAATTGATGAAACACAAATCTGGAATTGGAGTGATACAAGCAATGATCCAAAAAAAAACCACACAATAATGTAGTTTGATGAAGGCCTAGTAGATATGGAACCATTGCCTACTGATCAATAAGTTGTTGCAGAAACTCAAAACCAGCAAAGACTATAAAGAGTTAGACAACCACCATCAAGACTAAGTGATTATGAAGTCTTCCTAGATTTAGAAATCACTACTAAAGGAGGGATGGTACATATGGCTCTCTTGGCTGAAATGGAACCAGTAAATTCAGAAGAAGCATTCAGACAGAGTCACTGGCTTGATGTTATGCAAGAAGAACTCATATCCATTGAGAAGAACAGAACTTGGGAGCTCACTCAGCTACCAAAAGGAAAGAAGGCCATTGATGTAAGGTGGGTTTATAAAGTAAAGATAAATCCAAAGGGAGAAGTGACCAAGTACAAGGCTAGGCTTGTGGCAAAGGGATTCCTTCAAAGATAAGGCCTAGACTATTTGCCCTTGTTGCAAGAATGGAAACCATAAGGTTGGTGGTATCATTGGCAAGCTATAAAGGTTGGTGTATTCAACAAATGGATGTCAAGTTAGCATTCTTGAATGGGCCATTAGAAGAAGAAGTGCATGTTGCTCAACCACCTGGATTTGAAATAACAGGGAGTGAAAGATTAGTGTACAGATTGCATAAAGCTCTGTATGGCCTCAAGGGTCTGTAATAGGAGGATTGGTGGGTTCCTGTTGAAGCTTGGCTTCTCCAAATACACAGCTGAGTATGGTGTCTACTTAAGAGGTACAAAGTTGAATCAATTGCTAATTGTGTGCCTATATGTAGATAATCTCTTAGTAACAGGCATCAATGTTAGTGAGATCAATTCATTTAAGCAAGACATGAAGAGTGAGTTTGATATGAGTGATCTAGGAAACATGTCCTACTTCTTAGGGATAGAATTCACTAGAATCAAAGGAGGAATTGTTATACATCAGAAGAAGTACATTGCTGATGTTTTGAGAAGATTCAACATGACAAACTGCAACCTTGTCTCAACACCTGTTGAAGCAGGAAATCTAGTGTTCTAAGATGATTTAGTTGCTGACAAAACCATGTATAGACAAATGATTGGGTGCCTAAGGTATATTTGCAACACAAGACCTGACATTGTATATGTTGTAGGCCTGGTTAGCAGATTTATGGAGGCATCAACAAGAAGTCATCTCCTAGTAGCAAAAAGATTGCTCAGATATGTCAAAGGAACCATATATTTTGGTTTGTTGCTACCAAATTACATCAACACCTTTAGTTATGATATGCTTAGCTTTAGTCATGCTGGTTGGTGTGGTGATAAGCTTGACAGGAAGAGCACAACAGGGTACCTGTTTATGCTTGATAATTCTCCAATTTCATGGTGTTCAAAGAAACAAGACGTGGTTACCTTGTCTTCTTATGAAGCAGAATACATAGCAGCGTGTATGGCAGCTTGTCAAAGCCTTTGGTTAGACACGTTACTGGCAGAATTGAAGCTAAAGAATGAAGGTGATGGCTCGGTGTTAATGGTTGACAACAAGTCAGCTATACATCTTGCCAAGAATCCAGTGGCTCATGTTCGTAGTAAACACATTGAGACAAGATTTCATTTTCTAAGAGACCAAGTGAGCAAGGGAAAAATGAAGATGGTTTCCTGCAGAAGTGAAGAACAGCTTGCAGATATCTTCACCAAACCATTAAAGAAAGAGAGGTTTGAAAAATTAAGGTTGAAGATAGGCATTGTAAGGTTGGATGGTAACTGAATTAAGGAGGAGTGTTGTTAGATAATTTGTAATTCAGTTAGTTAGTTGGTGTATATTTTCTATTTATAGTAAGTCAGTTAGTTGATTGTTGCTATAAGAGGAAAGTTTACTTTGTAGATTGAACAATGCTTAATGCAATAGAATCACATCTCATACTTACCTTTTTGCATAGTTCATCTTCTTCTTCTTCTCTGGATAACATCTTCTTCTTCTTCCTTTGCCTCATTCTTCTTCGTGCAATCTTCTATCTTCTTCTTATTCACAATAGAAGCAAGTAAACAACAATCTTAAACAACTCCTATCTGGATGTTGCAATATGAATACTCACCTGGTACATCAAAGTTAATTTAACACTCTACCATTAGATTCTGTGCATTATTTAACCTGATATTGCGACAAAGAAAGAAGAAGTTATTGATAGATAAAGTACAAAACAAAAGCATAATATTGAGCCATGACATTGATAACATATTATGTTGAAAGATTTGCTTCAGGAGTTTGGAGATGTCAGTCAAGGCAAATAATAATATGTATGTGACAGTAAATCTACAATTATTAGATATTTATTTCCTCTAATTTGGTATTTCATGAAATTAACTATCACTTTATCCAACAAAATGTTTTATCTCAATGAATTGCTTCTTTTTTTGTCAATTCTAGATATTGATTAGCATACATGTTCCAAAAGATCTACGAGGAGACCACTAAATTCATAAACTAACAAACATATATATGGTTCATATATGAACTATGTTGGAGGTTTTTTTGTGCATAAAATGGTCTTTATTTTCTATATTGGAGTATAATTTATCTGTACTTGTTTATTTCCTTATTTATTTACAATTATTATTTTTAGATTCGATATACTAATATAGAATATAAATAAAATAAGAGCATAGTTAAATTTACAGACTCATCCATATTAGGGTTTATGTATGATCCTTTCTATCTCAATAGTTTTTTGAAGAGATATCTCAATAGTTATTATAACCTATGATGCATTATTGTTCTTATGGAAAGGTTGAAATAAAACCTCAATGAGAATATTTGTTCCATATGTGTAGTTGTCTCACATGGTTCAAGTAGCAAAACTTCTCCCATCATGTCTTATGGGTAGTAATGGTGACAATCAGAAGGATTTAGATAGATATGAATTTTGATCATAATGAATAGATGGAAAGTTATCCACTAATTCATAAAATCATATTTTTAAACTATTTAATACATTTATAACCCAATAGATTTCAATTCACTCATTCCATCCGTATATCCATTTTAATGGATTGGATGGATACTAATCCGTTTATTTTTTTAATTTGAACTAAAACATTTTATGAAGGAAAACGATCCTTTTAAAAATTATCATTTAATAAAATATTTTTAAAAATGAACTTAAAAAATATATGTATTTAAATTTATATGTGAAAGCTCTAAAAAACAACCATGTAGATGAGATCAGAGATACTATATTGTATATTCATGCATTTTGTCTTGTTCTCAATCATAACAAAAAATGTTATATCAATCCTAATTGAAACTTTTTGAAACAATACTTTGATAAAAAAAATATTGTTGAAGAAATCATTTTGTTAGAAAGATAGTAGTTTATATTACTGTTATCAAAACTCGTTCGTGTCGGCCGGTGAACCAGTCTTAATACTGGTACGATACAACATTTATATCAGTCATGCAATTATACTGGTAAAAATCAGTCATACTGGCCGATTGTCAATTGAACCATACCGATTATACTGACTGATTTAATTTAAAATTTTTATTTTTAATGAAAATGAATTATTTTTACCAAAATATTGACAGAGATTGTCAAATACACAACTACTACATTTTTTATACATCTAAAACATGGTCTACAATATACATTTTTTAACAAGTAGTATAAATAAAAATAATTATTATATTCTTTATTGATTTTCAACATTAATATTAGTATGAAATATATGTATATCTAACTTCACGCAGTTTAATTAGTGAATCACTGGTTAAACGATCATACCATTATATCAGTACTTTGTCCATGTTGATAACTGGTATGATATTAATAACATTGGTTAATGTTTTGCACGTTGATGTAGCAAAGTTGAGTTTGCATGTTGTTTTATAGGAAAATAATATTTTTGAATTTTTTTATGGATATACTTATGGATATTCATTGGATATAATGGATGAATTTGGATTCATTCATTATCAACATTATCAATTGGATTATATCGATTTAAATTCATTAGCTCTAACAGATGAATTTGGATGAATTAAATTTGGATGTATAGTGGATTATTGATAATTTTGCCACATCTAATGGACAGTTTGGACATAAGCTCTTATTTATTTCTAAGGCTGTTAGATCCCAAAATAATCTAAAGGTTAAGAGTTTGATTCCTATGAGTGACACTTGTTGAGAGGAAAAGTCATGCACCTAAAAAAGATTAATTCCTTATCCACGATTTGAATAATACCTTGGTACTTAGTACCAAAAAAATTCAAATATTAGCTTATGGGGTTTTCTAAATTGAGTGTGGGTAGCTGTCCCAATTCCTAAACAAATGAGATTTTCAAAAAGGTTTTCACTAGAACGTGAAATGGTACAGTCCTATAAAAGCTTTGTTATGGGTTCTTCATTTGAGTTATCTAACAAAACAAATAATGGAGATACCTGAGATATTCAGCATTCCTGGTTTAGTACTTTAATATTGTTCAAGAAACTCCTATGATTTTAAAGTTGATTGGATTTAATTCTAAGGCATATCTTATTAAGCCAATAACTAGTGGCTATTTGTTAGCTAACTTCAATTGTCGAGCTTTATTCTCATTCTCATGTACTTTACTTTATTAGCCTCCTTTTTAGACCTTGTTCCCATGACAAGAGAATAGCCTTTTGCATTTAGATTTCTAGAATAGAGATTATCAATCTCAAAACCTTCCCTATTATATATCATTCAATGAAATTGTGGTCTTTATTATAAAATTTGAGTATGAGAAATAAAATTAAAGTTATATGTGATTTTTTATTATATGTCAAAATTTTATTGGATGGAACATGATTAGAAACATAATTTTAGGACATATGATCTTTATTGAGATTTTTAGAATTGTGTATAATGTATTGAGTGCATATAAATTTCAAACATATTCGTAGTGTCTTTGGTTGATGATATTTAAACGCATAATTATATTTAAATAGAGGTGACAATGAATCAAACAAATTTGACATTCATTTAAAAATTCACTTGATAAATTTGATTCATGAATCAAACAGGTTTCATTTGAGCTAAAATTGATCTCATTAAGTGAAAGAGCCGAACTTGAATTATGTATAATTTGACTTGTTAGATTAATGAGTTAACTCAATTTTAATATATATATATATATTCCAATTGACGTGAATTAGTTGAGTTAATAGTAAGTTCAACTAAATAGTTCAATAACTCATGGCATATTAAACTATCAATTTAAGTTGATGAGTCGAATTAGAGAATTTGTGAACTCAAATTAAGTCGAGTTTTGAGTTAACTCAATATTTATCAACATGATTGAGATAAGCTCATATTTAACTCTTGTTTTCAACCGTGTGAAAACCACTTTCCCTTCCTCAATTTAAAGTATGATTTGGTTAGAAATTAAAACATCTCATTAATTAATATGTCTAATATTCCAAAACCAATAAAATGTTGCTTGAGTTACAACTTATCAATTATTATATATAAAATATATAAATAATTATTAATAAGGGATAACAATTAAAATTGTGTAATCTATTTATTAGATTATTGTATGTCAATTAATAATGGGAGGTTACTCACTTACTCTAAGAGTAAGTTCAAGAAAAATATTTCACATGCTACGTATTTATTCTATGAAAATTTAATAATTAAGATTTACTTACTAATTCAAATCACTAAATTTTCCTAAAATAAATATTTATAACATGGAGTAGGTTTTCTTAACTTAATCTTCGAGTAAGTAGACTTCTTCCTATTAATTGATTTTTATTCTAAAGTAATGTCTATTAGAAAACTTAAAATGGGTTTATTCATAAAGTAGTTATTTTGTAATATTTGGAATTCAGTTTCAAGAAGTAAATTAAAGATTAATTTGTAATGTTACTTTTTATTCATTTATTCTATTTTTTCAAAGATATTAATTTTTCACCTACTTTATAAGTTGTTGAAAATGTTAATAATAATAACAACAATTTTAAGTAACGTTGTGAAACTCGAACTGAATATCAAATTTGTAGAATTCTCTTATAGATTTAACCGGTTAATCCATATGGTTGGACTAGCTAATTTCTTATATAATTAATAATTATCCATAAATACATAATTATATATAAATTCAAAATTTTAACTAATTAATAATTATGTAAAATTATATTAAAGTAACATCTCTTCCTTTTTTGGATTGAAGTAAAACAAAATATAAGAGTGGATTCTATTTTTTTAAAATTTTAAGTGAATCATTGGGTTCACTTTCCAAATTATTCTAGTGTAACCAGATTTAGCATGATCGGACCATAATTTCTTTAGTTCAAAGTAGTTCAACCCTTCATTCAATTAGACTATAAATCAGAGTTGTTTTCAAGTTCAAACGGCATCGGACTGCCCAGTCCTATCCTCACAACATTGACTTTAAGAAAAATAAAATCTATTTTAGTTATGAATTAATCTCGTGGAATAATGTATTATTAAATTTGGATTATATCCCAAAAATATTTACTAAATTAAATTGTTCAATAATACTACCATGTAACTTAATATTGAAAGAGATAATTCCATTTTATCTAGCTATGAATGGTATGGAACCATGATCCGGATTAATTCAATATTCAATTCTAACTCGAAATCTATTACTTCTATTTACTATTTAATAAAAAAACTTTTGACACATTAGCAATGGACACATGTCAATACCAACTTTTGCCACATTAGCAAGTGACACATGTCAATACCTTACACAAAATTTTCCTATAAAAAGTTCTCTACCTCTTATTGTGCAACCTCACCTCACACATAAGATGAAAAATTGTTTTTACTATTTGTTTCAATTTAACATAATAGCTCATTATCTTTCTCTCACACTTTTTTCTATTCTTCCATATCTTTCTCTCATATTTTATTCTAAAGCATAGAATCATCTCTCTACTTTTTACTCCTCATTTCATCACTTTTCCTATCTTCCACCAATTTTTTTATCTTCTTGGTTCTTATTCTTCTTCCATTTCATTTCATTTCACCATTGATGTCTCTTATTGCTGATTCATCCTTGAAGCATTATTGTAGGTTAGTTTTCTATATATTTGTGTATCTAATATTTTGTTTGTAGAATTTTCTACCAAAAGTAATCATTATTTTAACAAAGAGCATATGGATTGTCTTTACCAGGTTGTAATATAATTGTTGAAAATGGCATATGGATTGTCTATACCAGGTTGTAATATAGTTTTTTATCTTCTTGGTTCGTATTATTCTTCCTTTTCATTTCATTTCACCCTTGATGTCTCTTATTGTTGGTTCACCCTTGAAGCATTATTGTAGGTTAGTTTTCTATATATTTGTGTATCTAATATTTTGTTTGTAGAATTTTGTACTAAAAGTAATCATTATTTTAACAAATAGTATATTGATTGTCTTTACCAGGTTGTAATATAATTGTTGAAAATGGTGTCGACAATGATAGATGATACAGAGGAAGAAAAAAGATAATAGCCCATGACAATTTGGTATTTTGATTATTTTCCTTTAAATTTGTAAATAAATAATTGTTTAAAAATAAACACTAGAGAATATATTATATGTTATCTTACCTAAACTAGAGCAAGAAATTGTATATGTTTTAATAATCATTTTAATATTACTTTGATACATTTTGTGATAATATCATTTTTACTGTGTTTAATATCATTTTGTGATGTATAAAGATTTGTATTTTGATTTAAGATTAAATTTGCTTAATAAATATTTTCACTACGTTATGAAACATTTATTAGTCAATCATTGCATAACGTTATATAATGTTAAAGTCCAATCATTATAATATTTGAATCGCAATAGTGTAATAATATATTTTCATAAAATTCAAATTATAAAAAATGAATTGTAACCGTAGAATTGTAACCATAAAATTTATACTTTTAATATATATGTTTGTAATTTTAAATTTTTTTCTATTAGTTTTGAAAGTACCAGCTATATTTTTAGCTAATAAACTAGCAGTGTACCCGTGCACTTGCACGGGTCGCTTCTTTATTTATGCATAATGCACAAATAATGTACATATATTTTATAATGTCAATAAATCATATATCGAACCATTATATTTTTTGCATTTATATAGTTGCAATATTAACATTGGTTATTGAGCGTATATGTGTAATATTAACATTTATATATGCATTTGTATAAGCATTGATTTGTGGAAAGTATAATTATAGAAAGTATTTGATTCTAAAATAACTCAATAAATAAAATTCAAATTGTATTGGATAATATCTCACCTCTATATTCTCTATATAAAATTATAAATATAAAGACTTCTTTTTGTATCATATTTTTTGTGATTACATTTATAAGTACCATATAAAGTCATAAGAATTTTTTAGCATATCTCTTGAATTCTTATTTTTATTTTAGATTATGTTCATTATGTATAAATATTTGAATATATTTTTAGCATTCAAATATAGTATAATTAAATGTTATTTATTTGATTATGTTTTAGCTAATAATCATTGTATGAAAATAACTCATAAATTAAAGATTCATTTCTATTATTTGGAAGATATATTTTTCTATACAACCGTAATATTTTACTATACATATTTTTCTATTAAGTCTGTCATTTTTATAATATACATATTTGAATTAATATTTTTATTGTTGGAATTAAGTTAATTCATATGTATTATTAAATTCATATGTTGTGGATAACTCAATGTACAACACGAGTTATTGTTTACATTA